>NC_136419.1:175080000-175387500 GCF_052625555.1 Lactuca saligna
TAATCTAACTGGTACGTATGGACATGGATGTATACCCTTGCTACCCAATGGCATTGGATGAACTTGAAGGACCTTTATGACTATATATGTACACATGATATATAACTAATATTTAAACGACCTTCGGACGGGTACCCGATATCCCACCAGACCACATCTCAAGCGCGAAAAGGAAATAGGGTGGATAGCCTTCCTAAGTCTTTTGAACATTCCTTATATAAATATACATATAAAGGCATGCAATTTATAATATAAAAGCATAAAGTAAATTTTGTAAAACCTTTGAACATAATTATTATCTAAGAAAAGATCGACGTGATGTCAATCTATAAAACGTTTTGAAGGCATGGGTTTGATAAAAACAACTTAGTAATAAGAAACGTTTGTTTGAAACACAATTGTAAATAAGTTTGAAATGTAACATACAGAGTAAAATGTACAATGTAATAAGGAGTTTTAAACACATAAAGTGTTTATAAAAAACATTTGAAGGAAACCGTTTGGTAAAACGGCTAATGAGTAGCCAATCATTTAAATGTTGCTTATTAATCACGTGTGATTGATATAATAATTAGCATAATTCTACTTGTATCCCCCCCATAAAACATTTAAAAATAGTTAAAACGTTGATTAAGGGGTATGAACTCACCTGTAGCAAGTGGATCGGTAGGAAGTGTCGGATAAGTGCTTGGTGTCAAGTGAAGACTTAGACACGCACAAAGATCCTAATAACATATAAGGATATATGTATATAAACAATTAGTCTTTAAACAACTAATAAACAATGTGAAGACACTCTAAGGCATGACAAACACTTTGTATAAGTGTTATAAGTGCTAAGGAGTGCATCTAAGTGTTGGTAGGCCAAAACTAGAGTGTTTGGAGTCTAAGGGTAATGTAACACCGTAAATTTCAAAACATTTTTTCGCATTTTATAAAAACATAATTTATTTAATATTCGTAAAAACACCCATGTTTGAAATACAATTCATGTCATACAAAAATCCCAGGATCTCATAACATAAAATCCCGTGTGTGTTTGTACTGATCTAGCCGGCGCCTTCCCACGGTCGTCACTAGTACCTGCAACAAATAACACCAAACACTGTAAGCACAAAGCTTAGTGAGTTCCCCAAAATACCATATATAACACATATGAGCCACTCGAGGCTATAACTCTGTGGGTCCGTGCACCCAAACTCTGTGAACCCTCAGGTTCTAACTCTGTAAACATGCACAGCATAAATCACATAGAATAATGCAGCGCAATAATCACTGTATCACATAACTCTAGTTACCTACTCAAGGTAAAGTATAGTGAGAAGACTCACCTCGTGTATCTCGATACCTCGCAAATCCTTGGAATCACTAGTGCTCGATCCCCCGAACTATAATCTTCCTATAATACAAATATATCTCTAATTAACACTTTTACAACTAAGGTTGACTAACCCCTTTCAAGTCAACACTGGTCAACTCTGGTTAACGGTCAACTTTGACCGGACTTGGCAAGTGCACCAAAGCAACTCGGCGAGTCTAACACGTCCACTAACTCCCTCAGATCTTTTCTTAGCACGTCGAGCACTCCCCTAACTCGACGAGTTCCACCTGACCTGAATCGCAGGGAAACCACGACTCAACTCGCCGAGTGTCAAGAACAACTCGGCGAGTTCTGGCTTGACTCAACCCCATATTGACTCTTCCTGACTCACTGGGTTATCCCCCAACCCGGTGAGTCCACTCGCTGAACACATTACGTGAAACCTCAACCCTACTCGTCGAGTCCCAAGAACAACTTGGCGAGTACATGCCATGCACACACTTTTATTGACCTTCTGAGGTCAGATCTGCTTTCCTAAACCATAGATTTGGCCTTCCCAAGAATGAATGTCACATAAAGTTCGAAACTTGATGCTTGTATAACCCCCACAAGGCATCAAAAGGTGATTTGGTCCCAAAAATAACCACCTAGGTCCAATGACTCCATAATAACCCAAAAAGCTCCAATGGTTAAGGTCTCTGGACCTCTTTGAGTCTAGATCCAAGGTACCAACTCGAATAGGGACCATTTGCTTCACATAATCACTCTCCAAAGGGTTTATAAAACCCTAACTCTAAAGATCAACCCTATAATTGAAGGAGATTCGAACCCTTACCTCAAAATGAAGCCTCTGGACTCTGGATATGATGTAATCTCACCTCCTTCTTGCTTTTGCCACCTTCCTCTTGCTAAACAAAGAATACAAAGGCTCAAAAGTGACTTCCTCTCTCCTAAAACGAATTAGCTCTCTTAGGGTTCTCACAAGGGACTAGTGGCCGCAATGGGAGGCCATAAGTGCCCTTAAATAGGCTCCAAACCCGGAGAATTAGGGTTTCATTAAACAGCGTGGACTCGCCGAGTCCACTCCTTGGACTCGCCGAGTCCACTCCTTGGACTCGCCGAGTCCACTCCTTGGACTCGCTGAGTCCAGACGCGAATCCTCATCCAAATCGTGATCCTACTCGGCGAGTTTAAGCTCCAACTCGCCGAGTCTTTTCACAAAGTACTAAAAATATAAGAATGAATAATACCTGGGAATCCGGGCTATTACAGGTAAACTCCCTTGGAGTTTACGGTTTTGATGGTCAAGACCTAGGGAGTTTATGGTAGTAAACTCTAGAGTTTACGGTCGTAAGCTCTAGTCCTAGTGACCAAGTGATGTTTTGTGGTTTAGCAAGCCTATTGAAGCAGTTCTACTAAGTGGTTTGGCCTTTGGAATGGACTAGGGCAACAAAACACCTCCTTTGAGGAGTTTACAGCCTCATGGCATTTTCCTTTGGGTTTAAAACCGTAAACCCTTATGGAGAAGTGTATAGCCATGTTTTCAAGTCCTTGACACAATTAGGTAAGTGTATAAACTAGTTTCTAAGCCTAAGGAAGGAAAATGACCAACTTAATCACACTTTAGGGTCTTTACGGTTTTGGGAGATCCCTAAACCGTAAACACCTATAGTTGTTGATATTGGATGCTTTTCAAGGCTTAAACACAATCAGGAAGCATTTAAACATGTCAAGGATGGCTTATACATCAACTTGGACTTAGATTAGGGACTTAGGCACACTTTGGTGCCATTTATGGTATTTACGCAACTTTTAAGGTGTTTACGGTTTTGGGAGATCCCCAAACCGTAAACACATATAAATGTTGGATTTTTGTGCTTTTTGTGTGATACACTCATCAAGGATGGATCTAGACAAGTCCCTAAGGTATTGTGAAGCATTTGGACACCCTAAAGCACCCTAAGGCACTATATTTGGTGTTTACGGTTTTGGGAGCCTCTCAAAACCGTGAACACCTTGTTCTTGGGACTTTTCCTTGGTATAAACATGTATAGCAAGCTTAAAATGACTCTAGGATAGAAGTACTTACAAAGAGGAAGCTTGAAATGAACTTTAAGTCCAAGAACACTTAGTGTGTGTTCTTGGTGTTTTTGGAAACTAATCAAAACACAAAAATAGATGGATTAAAGGATGTACAATCACTAGATTAAGTGATATACTAACTTGAAAGGGCTAGAAACACTTACTAGTTTGATGATTTTAAATAAAAACTTGGATGATACTTGAGAGGATATTTTGGAGTTTACTCTTTTGACATTTGGGGAATAAACACAAATGACTAACTTTTTGGGGAGTAAACTCATACATAGGTATGAGTTCACGGTTTTGGGTGATTTCTCAACCCAAAACATAAAAGTTTGGTCGGGAATTTCTAAGACGCGAGGTGTTTGCGGTTTTTAAAATTCACAACTCGAGACGACACTTTCTTTCGCCCGTTCGTTTAAAAATAATATTAAAATAATCAAACGAACTTTATATTTCTTAAAAATAAGAAATAATGACATTGACTTATGATATGAAGTGGTTGACTTTTAGGGTTTGACCGAATGGAAATTTTGGGTTGTCACATAAACTCTTGGTGTTCATGCTCCAAATGATGTTTTAAGGCTAGAAATTGGAGGTTTATCAAGCCTAACTAAGAGATGGATGAAATATTTTCACTTTGGAGGCTTTGGGGGGGGGGGGGGGGGGGGGTTCACGGCCCAAGAACTAGTGAGTGTTCTTGGTGAGAATGATGAACACTTGAATATCTACCCAAAAACTTGATTTTCATGGATGGAATCAATGGATGATACAAGATTAAGAAGGATAACACTAAATAAAATGGAAGAATGCTTACATTTTGGAGGATTAAGGTGGGAAGCTTGATGATAGTTGAGAGCAAATCCGGTTTCTTGAGTTAGAGGTGGAAAAGAGGTGAAGGAAGAAGGCATTTCATACTTTTAGGGGTGAGTTCATGTCCAGGGAGGGGTTTACGGCTGTAAACTCATGTTTACGGCCGTAAACTCCTTATGTTGGAGTTTCCGGCTTGTGAGTTGCACCCTGAACTCGTACGATACTTCCCAATGTTATATCCATTAAGGTACTAGGCTTAACACACTCAAACAGAACTCTAACAGGGCTAAAAGATTGCCAAAAGCAAGTCTGACTTTGATTGAATCTAATGGATGCACAAGATAGAAATTTTGGGTTGTCACACGTAAGCCAATGGGTCAGCGTTGGTGCCTTCGACCCATAGTATAGTGAGGAGACTCACCTCAAACAACTGAAACCCATGGATAAATCTCTGACTGCAGATCCACTAAAATCTCCGCTCTATCAACCACAAAATAATATCCAATTAATAATTGGATCCCAACTTGCACTAATAGTCCAAACTAGGGTAAAAGACCTTTTTACCCTTTTATGAACTTGGCCCAAGTCTAAGGCCTAAACTAATTGTCCAAAAGCCTAAAAATTGAAATAATCACCCATAGCCAAAATATGGCCAAAATTTTGAAATTAGGCCCAATCCCTTTCATGGTCCTTCACCCAAGAAAGTCCAATAGAATCTCAACAGCCTTATAATAGAATTCAGATGGACCAACAAGGACCAAGACAACCAAAGACCAACATGGCCCAAAACCGAGAGCCCAAAACAACCGAAGCCCACTATGTTGAGTATGCGGGGCGTACTCAACTTGTACACTTAACGTACATGCTTGAAGGCTTGTATGCGCAGCGTACACACTTGTACACCTAACGTACTCCACTATATTGACCCACTTCCTATTTTCAGCTCTTAATCGATTAAGACTTCAACCCAAAGCCAGATCTGACTTCCTTAAGGTGGTTTATCACATAAAGTTGTCAAATTTACATGCATGCATGTTTTAGTGGGGCTTTGGAGCTCAAAAGAGCTTAATAAATGACTTAATACAAGCATGAGACCAAAACAACCATAAAGTTTGCACCTTTATGCTCAAGAAACCCTCAATATGTCTAGATCTACAAGGATAAACTCCAAAAACGTCCTTAGCTCACTAAACCAACAAAAAAGGGACCAAAATAACCATAAACAAGCTAAAGAGTACATCTATGAAATGAGATGACAAATTTTGAACTTTATACCTTAAAATCCACCAAAAGAAGGTGCTAAAGTTGGATCCCAAGGCCCTCCTCCAAAGAATGAGTCCTCCAAAGAATGAGTCTTCAAGCTTCTTCCTTTTCTTTAAGATGCACAAAATCCCACAGAAAAGCTTCAAAAGAGCATAAAAGCACCACACAAAGTCTAAGGAACAAATTATGGTTTTCAAGGGTATGGAGGCTAGTTAAACAAGGCAAAAAGAGGCTATCTTATGGTTTATATAGGGTACAACCTAAACTACGGTTTCTAATCTGCTCATGTACGTTAAGCGTACTCTACACACGCCCAACGTACGTGGATGAGATTTACGACCAAACCACCATAGTGTTGGGTTTTGTACACTACAACATCCTATGGTGCACATACAATCCTAAATGCTTTGGATCTATGTTTTCTCTAATTATACATGCAATATTGTTTCCAAAGCATTAAGCCTACAACTAGCATACAACTGACATAAACACCATAAAATACTAGTTAGGAGTTTACCTCTTTATGTAGCTTGTAGAACTTGTTGTATTTGGCCTTTAAGAACTTAGCACCCCAAGTGTGATTCCTCAAACAGTTCACAACACACCTAGGAGAAAGGAGAACTTGAGAGAGATGTTGCTAGCTCCAAAATCAACTCTAATGAACTACAAGAACTCTAGTGGCCGATTTTGGGTGCTAAGGGAGTCCTTTTATAGTGTGGCAAAGTCTAGGGTTACATCCATGCAAACCCTAATGCCCATGACCTTTCATATTACTTAGGCTCCATGGGTTAAACCTTCATGGACTATCCATAGACTACCATATTGGTTTAGCCCATCCTAAATAACAATTGACCCACACTATAAGAATCATTGATTTACCAAATCAATCCCCATATATTTAATTAGTCTCTTTTGATCACATAATTAATTCCTAATTAATTCTTGATCAATACTAATTAAATAATATAAGTTCATATTAATATTTTAGAACTTATAATATATTAATAAATCATAAGTAACATCTTACTCAAGTATCCATCCTATCAAATTGTCCTGGTGATATGCAACTCGAAATGGACCATGCTACCATCGGGTCAAGTAAATACCAATAATAGTTACGAGCTTAGACACTTAATCGAACACTTAGTACGCTCAGCGTACAAGGAGTACGCCCAACGTACTCCAACTTTCCCAAATTTGGCGATTCAATCCCCCTAGGGACCAATTCTGCAAACAATACACCCCCAAAGGGTCTAAACCAAAATGTGTAAAGAACCAAGTGTTACAAGATGAATCAATGTTCGGGTTGTCAGACAAAAGTCGGATCGATGGAATTCTGAATCTTCGACTTCGATTCCAATTATCAGAAAGATGGACCAAATAAGTTGGATTGTAGTGATTCTGATGCGGTTGCTCTTTGTTTTCGATTCGAGACGACCTGATTTTGCCACAAATTCTAATGAAATTTGCAGCAATCATAGTTTTGTAGCTTTTGACAGTTTTTTATAAGGCTATTTGGAGTGGGTATTAACCCACGATTGAGTTTCTTATGTGGCACGCTAACCCACTAGTGAACACCGCCACAGAGGTTGATGGGTTGGCTGTGAAGTGGGTTGTAGTGTTGCTGAAGACGGACCAAAATGTTGCCTTTGATTGGGTAATTTTTTTTGACCGTTTCTTTTTGTGATAGAATAAATAAAAAGATATTTTTTTTTTCATTGGTTAAATGAATAAAGGCTTTTTGTGAGGTTAGGAAAAAAAAATTGGTTAAATGAATAAAGGAGAATGTTTGTAGAGTGGTAACAATTTCTCAGGGCTAGTGGTTTGTTAGTGAGAGTTGATATGGTGCTGAGTTGGTAGCACTTTTCTAATGGGTTGGTTGTGACCACTCTACTTAGCCTAAATGTGGGTTTCATTGTGGATCTGCTACATGATACATGGGCTCAACAATATGGGCCTCAATCTCGTCATAAATCCATTGTTTAAACCGAGCTAAATTAGATAGTTAGTCTAATCTATAGGGACCGGTTATAGTTTAAATGAAAAGGGTGTGAAAATAGCATACATCATTTTTGTTTTGGTAGTAGTAAACGTCACCAAAGGGCTTCTAGCCCAATAATATTTAGTGGTGTCCTCCTTTCTTGAGATTAAGTATTAAGTCTCGCAGTGGACATATATGATATTAAGAAATATATTAGATTTGTCATTAAAAAAAATCTAGCCCAACGATATTAGTTGGTGCCCTCCCTCTTTAGGAGGGTTCAAGACCCCTGGATATAAATGAAATTAAATGTTAACATAAGAGTGGATAACACGTCTCAGCTTTGCAACTCAAATGGCCATTCAAGCCGTTCAATTTGAACTTGCAAGACAATACCAATGTGGTGGATGTAATCGTTTTCATATTTCTTATTTTGTATTTTGCATTTGCATTTCCATTTCCATTTAAGTAGTGCATCGTAATTTTGATTTAAGTAGTCAATGAAATGATATATTTTATTTTAAATTAATATTAATTACTTCTAAAATATATAGATGAAATAACAAAAAAAAATAAAAAAAAATAATAAGGGGCTGGGGGCTTGGGGGTGGCGGAGTATTAGAGTATACCCTATTGCCTAGGTATTATGTCCGATAAAAATCAAGTGGACATTACAAATACAAGGTCAAATGTTTTCTCCAAAATATAAATCGCAAGAAAAGTAAACCCGATGCATCCTTATATTTTAGATCACTATAAGCGTCATAAATAGATCATCAATCCTTCAATTAAATTGCACAGGAGACAATATAATATTGTCTGAATAGAAAACTAACAAACATATGAAAACAAGAGTGTATCTGCCAGAATATCGAGTTTCATTAAACAGATGGAAATAAAACAAAAGTTAGTTTAAAAATAAACTCATCAATCTTCAAATCCTTAAGACAATGGCATCGATTGTTAAAAAAAAATGAGCACTGAATGTCTACACCATTAGCATTGTGATCAAGTGGTATGAAAAATTCCCGCACCAACAAAGGATTTGTAGTCCTTCACTATGACTTCAGCGACTTTGTTTGACCGAATGTTTGCAAGTAAGCTGTTACATGGACTTTTTTTAGAACACCGAGTCCTCAAGGCAGAAAGATTATTCAAGAAGCTGGTCAAAGAGGTTAACCATGTACAGGATCATGATTACAGGCTTTGCAATTTTGGCACAAATGATATGTCCACAGTTTGCTAAAAATGATGGTTGGAAGTTGTTATAAACCTCATGTGGTCACATAAAGTACCATCATTGATCAAAGATTATCACTTACACCCCGCTTCCGAGTTCAACTTAAGGAGAGAAAAGAAAGGAAATGGGTGGAAGTGAGAGAAAAGTAAGAGAAATTGGTGCTCCCGAGTTTCATTAAAGGAAGGAAATGGAATGATCACTTTCCCTCCTAACTTTCCTTCCGATTTGGAAGGATTTGGAAAGAAAGAACAAAATGTTTAGGGTGCGTTTAGTTGCGAAAAAATGGGCCGTTTTCCGGAAAAAATTTCCAAGAAAAATAAGAATTTTGAAAAGCGTTTAGTTCGTCTATTTTTCTAAATTTTTCACGGAAAATGAAAATTTTCGGTTTTCTAAAATTATTGTTTTCCACATTTTTCTAATTCAATTTTTTTTTTTCTAAAATATAAACACACACCTACTCTCATCCCATCCACCTCTACCTACCCCCACTATAACACCCTACCCCCCACCCCCACACACACCTCAACCCACAAACACACCCATCCCCACCCACCTGCACGTGCACACACACACACACCAACCCTACAACCCATACATACCCACCCACCCACCTACCCACAAACACACACACACACACACACTCATCCACAAACACACACACATACATACCAACGAGCGCACCCCCCCCCCCACACACACACACACACATACGCACACAAACACACTCATACCCACCCACACCCCCACCCCTACAAACACATACACAAACACACAATCATACACCCACCCACCCAACACCACCACCACCACTAACTCATCACTAGCACCACCACTGACACAATTGCCGCCATAATCACCATCACTTATCATCACCACCGCCACCGCCGACCTGCTACCGTAACCGCCCCCACTCATACCCTACCATTGCTACTGTTTTCTAAAAATGAAAACCGATTGAAAAATACACATCTAAACACGTTATATAATTTTCTAAAACTGAAAACAAAAAATAAGTAAGTTTTAACCAAACACGTTTTCTAAATTTTTCAATGAAAAATGAAAACGGAAAACGAAAACCGAAAAGGGAAAACAAAAAACAGAAAATGAAAACTATTTTTCCGTAACTAAACGCAACATTAACTTTCCTTCCATTTTTCTCCAACTCGGACGCACATAAGACAAATTTCTTTTCCTTTTTTTCTCTTCTTTTCTCCCCTTACTTTCTTTTCTCTTCTCTTCTTTTCTTTGCTACAACTCGGGAGCGGGGTGTCACAGCTATATGTTTCATGACCTTTGTATCTTATATCGTTGGAATTACATTTCTAACATATTAGTCTATGTACTTTTGCAATGGGATATCCCCTGATGTAAACGCTTTTAACATATTAGTCTATGTACTTTTGCAATAAAAAAATTGTAATAAGTAAAGGTTGTTATCAAGTGGAAAGATTTCTAATGTAATAGCATGGGCCATGGAGTTCACTTATTGATGGATATTTTTACAATGAAAAATGAAAAAAGCAATAAGATTTGGATTAGATGAGGTTAAGAGGCATGACCACTAATATTATTAGTTACAATAGTTTATTAAACAAGTAGTGTAAATGCCTCTTAACTTCATTTAATGCAAAACTTCAATTACTTATTTTACTTGATAACACCATTTACATCTTTTAGACTCCATTCCTTGCAAATTTCATAGACTAATATGTTAAAGTTGTGCACAATTAAGGGAGATCCCATTGTCCTCCATTTACTTGAAGAATTTACAGATATAATCCCAACAAAATAACACACAAAGGCCATTAAGCATAGGGCTATAGGTGCAGCATCAATATGATGCCTTAATGGAAGACCATTTTCCTTAATCATACATCTAATATATAACCACATCAATCTTATAATACCTTCCAACCATTAACATTAGTTTAAGAAAATCAATGGCCATATGTTTCTCACCAAAAAAAAAAAACTTTAGAAGCTTCTTGAATAATCTTTCCGCTTCAAGTACTCTATTCTGGATCCGGATAGTTAATGTTGGTCGAGTGTAGATAGTTCAGATTTCTCTGTTCCTTTAAGATCTTGATATTCTTTTGTCATCAAATCTTGATGTATCTGCAAAAATATGCAAGGTAAATCATAGAAATTAACATCAAGGATCTCAAGAAAACAGAAATCAGCTATAACTTCACATTCCACACAGTTATCCATCTGTTCTTTCTCTGTTTTTCAGCTATCTTTTCAAGATCAATTCAACGTACCTGATCAACAACAACGATCTACACAGCCGTGAAAATTTCTCGCAAAAATCTATAGCTGCGCGAGATGAATCGTTGCCGGATTGTAAGATGACTCAAGGTTCCTATGTCCAAAAATCTAGCTGTGTGTTCTGGACTTCTGGTATTTATTCGTCTCAGATGACCTAATTTCGGCAAAGATACCGATCCAAATAGCGGTGGCCATAGTTTAATTAGCTAAAAATAGGGTTCATCGGGATGTTGTGGATCTGTAGAGATAGATGGGCTCGATAATATGGGCCTCTATCTCGACATAAATTGGTTTTCTTAAACCCCGAGGCGAATTGGTTTGAAAACCGGATGCAATGTTTTAAACAATAAAAAAACTGGTTTTTAGACAACAACTATAAGTATAATAAAATTGTAGGATTGTACGATCTTACGATCCTAGGTATAAAAAACGAGTCGGATCATATTTGAGTTGGATTGTAAGATCGTATGTATGATCAGAATCTAATATGATCTTACCTTTCTTTGATTTTTTTTTCAAATGAATTTTGTTTACCATTTTATTGTTTTACCATTACCAATTTACCATTTATCATTTTTTATTGTGACTTATAACTGATATTTTGAAGTTTTTATAATTTTTAAACAAAAAATTGATTGTTTGAAATATTTTTCATGCTTTGAAACTATAAATTAAAATTATATTTTATTTTGTGAGACCTTAGGGTTCCGATCTCGATTTTGCAAATCAAAAAACGATCCTAGGTAGGATCTCGATTCTGACAATCTTGCTCTATACGATAAGGACAGTTACTGTTTAGATGAAAACCGGTATGAAAATGAGATGGAAATTTCTGAAATGTTACATAGATATTTTTTCTAATTTACACAATAGTAAAAGAGAAATTGCAATGGCTTTTTAATTCTAAACTAAGGGGCTGTTTGTTTACCTCTTAATTACAAAATTAAGAGGCAATATCTTAAAAATTCAGATTTAGATTGTTTGTTTGCCTCTTATATTTTACCTTTTAAAATTGTAAATACCTCTTAATTTTTCAGATATTAAACAACATCTGAATTTTAAAAAGAAAGATGCGTTCCTGTTGTGCCCTAGACATCGACCTGCACCAAAACACGCCTCCCCTTCTTCTTCTCCTCCTTCTGTACGTCTTCTTCCCTTCACCACCCCCCCCCCCCCCCGGATTCGCCGGCGAAGCTGCTCCCCGATGACGCCGCCTGAAACGTCATCGTCGCCGCCGTCTGGAACGACAGTTCGTCCTCGCCTCCGACAACAGGTTCGTTTCTTCCTTTTTTTTCCACAAACTCGATATTTGTTCTGTTTTTTATAAATGATTTGGTTTGAAATAAACGAAATCAGCTTTCTCTTCTTCATCAATAGAAAGAGGGGAATATTACTAATCGTTTGTAAGCTCCGACTACACCTCTGACTACACGTCGGCGCAACCTTCGCCTGCAGCAGCTCTGCCTCCAGCTCCGGTTGCAGGTCCGCTTTTCGTTCTTCCTTTATGAACAATTACTTTGATTTTAATCTGAGCTTTAACTTCCGATAATGGATTGATTGATTATGCAAGTTTTGTATTGATTGATATGGGGTGATTTTTGTATCGATTGACTATGCAGGTTTGATGCACTTATCACAAAGAGTCTAATAATCGATTGGTTAACATTACAGATTCTGATAAGCGACTATCACAAAGACGCAAACTTGTTTCTCTTTGGCAGGTATGCTTCTCGTAACATCACAGATTCACAGATTGTGTCATTCTAATATAGATGTTTGTTTAGATGCTTTTATTTAATAATTAATAACTTCAAAGTCTTTATATCCCACATGCTTTTATTCTGTCATTCTGAAATTTTGATGCTGAAATCAAATTTGTGTTTGATGTTCTAGCTGTTATCATAAATTATGCATTACTTTTGTTGAATTATGCATTTGTTTTGTTGAAATTTTTGTTAAAAATGTGCCTTTGATTTTATGGCAATGGAGGAGAACAATGGTCAAGAATAAGGGGGAGAGAATGATGGCCAAAACATACACGATATGGAATGGAGTTTAGAAGGCAACGAATACATGGATTATTTGCGTGATCGATTGTGAATCAATTGGGTCAAATTAAATTTGTAGGATTTTATTTGGATTTTGGTATGATTTTGTGGATTTAAAAATACTTATGTTTGATTTGGATTTGTGTTTAATTTTGATTTATGTTAAATTTGGATTTTATATTGTGTTTATATTTTTTTATATTTCTTTAAGAAATTTATTAGGCTATTTTCTAAACAAACACTTGGATTCAATAAAAAATAAAATAGAGGGGTAAAATGGTCATTTTAATATTTCAGGACAGCAATTCAGATGTCTCAACCAAACAGCATGTTAAACATTCAGCTCTTAAAATTTCAGATCCTCTTAGAAATTCAGATCTCTTAAAAATTCAGATCCTACCAAACAGCCCTTAAGATTACAAAGCAACCAATTAGAAAATAAGATTCATCGTCTATGATTTGGTAGTTGACGCTATCGTTTAAGCATTGTCGTCCTAATTTGTTTATTAGTAGTTGTTGTTTTGTTCTTCGCCAGGCGTGTCCATAGGCTTTTGGTTGTCGTGGGCGAAAAGACATAACAATGCCCCTATATATGAAAAATATATGAAATAAATTTGTAAAACACAAGTAAACACTTTCTTTTTATTTAAATATCACATACGTACAACCTTAAAATCACATTAAGACTAGAAACCAAATATTAATTGGTCTATACAACTTTATTACTACTTAAGTATCATAAAACTTTGCCATGGCTCATCATAGAACTAATCATGGGGTGCTTATCGTCCCATGATCTTCAAAGTGTACAACTAGATCAAGTTTAAGTTTGAAATATCAAAAGTGATAGATTGCCCAATAGTTGAATGAAAATGCAAACATAAAAAATTTGAATTTCTTAATATATGTTGGTTTTATATTATTGTCTGTAATCATATACTTACAGGAATGAGATTTTGCAAGAAACATCAAAAAATAGCACTATCATACCATATTGACAATTATATTGAAAGAACCCTTCCATTTATAACCTGCGTGTAAAGGATCATATTCGGGAAAATTAATGTGATTTTCATGTTCGGGAACTAGATAAGCAGGGCTAATTACATATGTCCAATGGAAGACCAAACCTAAAAAGTTGGTTAATTATTTGAAATGAGAAAATGAAAGGAAAAATTAAGATTAAACATTGTTTATAATCTTAAACTCCTCAACAACAGAACTTTAACATACACGTTAATGACCATGTATAATTATCGTGTTTTGTAAGCCTGATAGCTTAAAAGTGAATATTAATATATAATATATGATTTTGAGTGTTATGTTCTAACAAGATAGCTTTTACAACCATTGAAATAAAACTATGTTTAGAATCATTCAAAAAATGATGGGAAGTCTTATGAGATTCCGATCAAAAAGTCAAATATTGAAATTAACGAAAATGTAAAATTTAAGTTAAAAATTGTAACGACCAAAAAATCCATACCAAAAATTTCATTTTTAATTTAATAAACAAACCACAAATGTCAACCATTCATAAAAAGATATCACGTCAGAGTATCATGACCAAAACATTATTTTATTTTATCAAGGTAAACATCCTCATGCTGAATAAACAATGGTGTGTGCCATGCGATCACCCCGAGCTCTTCCATCCGCTACCGAAAGTACCTGAAACCAAAACCAAAAAACCGTAAGCACAAAACTTAGTGAGTTCCCCAACCTACCACATACCATGCATAATCACATATTGCAAGCACTGGGCCACGCCCGCCACTTCGGGCCTCGCCCACTACATCGGGCCCCGCCCGATCCGAGGCCCCTCCTGGCTTTGAGCCCCGCTCGGTATACAGATCTGTTTGCCTCTGGGCCCCGCCCGCTAAATGCATAAAAACATATATCCATAGCACATAACACATAAATTGAACATACACTGCTGCATTATTGTCCTAAGGCCTTGCCTGTCTTGGGCCTCGCCCCTGTCCTACTACTAGTGAGATAAGACCTATTCACATAATGAGGAGACTCACCTTGCACTGTTGAACCCATGTTGATATCCCTCTGGCTGCTATGTGACAATTCCCGAATTGTTGCTTCTTCGGCTTCCCGAGCTAACAACACCAAATATCACTTAGTCTAATACATTAATCCATCTTATGGTAAAAATGACCATTCTACCCCTAGTCCAACTTGGTCCATATCTAATGCCCACAACCAAGGCCCAAAACTAAGTAAGCTTCCCAAGCCCACTAGTAGCCCATTAGTGGCCCAATTTGCTATATTGGGACCAATCCCTTATTAGGCCTTTCCCAAAGCCCAAACACATATATTTGGCTCATATTAACTGACTCCTAATGGCACACTAAGGCCCAAAGACCCAAAGTCCAAAGCACAAGCCATACCGAGGCCCACTTACTCAATACCCAAACTGACAGAGTATGTGAGGCGTACTCCTAGGTACGCTAAGCGTACTGACTGATGGCTTGTACGTCGTGCATACCTCCTTGTACGCCCAACGTACAGCCCTGTTAAGCCACTTTTCCATTAAGGGCTTAATACTCTGATCTAAAGGCTACAAACTCAGATCCAAGTCCTCTTCCATGTCCTAATTCATAAAGTCACTAACTTGGTGACTTGCAATCCACCAAATAATCCCAAACTCAAAATGTGACAACATACTTTCATTCCAAGGGCTAGATCTCAATAATGAGCACAAATAAGTCCTAAAGGTTGGAACTTTACTGCTTATGGGACTCATATGACTCTAAGGGAGGCAACCCTGGTCTTAGAAACGTGCTTGAGTCCCAAAGATCCATTCTTGGGACCAAAAGAGTCCATAAACTTGTATTACGAGAGATCTAAGAGATTAATCATCAAGTTCAAAACTTTACACCTTAAAAGGTCCTAAATGAGGCAAATATCCCAGATCTATATCTCCTCCTTCAGTTCACCACCTTCCTTGATCTTCACTTGTTGAGAAAATGGCTTTACAACACTTGAATACTCTCCAAAGGCCTCCAAAGCTCCAAAAATACTCAAAGGATGGTTAGGGTTTTGTAGCAGCTCTCTAAGGTGGAATGGAGGCTGAAACTTGAGGGTATAACATTCCTTATATACTGGGATGCCCTGAAATTAGGGTTCCTAGACATTGAGCATACGCTAGGCGTAACGCCAAAAAGCTCTCGCGTCCACCACCTTGCATACGTTGGGCGTACCCACACGCCTCCTACTTTCCATGCATGGCCCTTCTTTGCCAACTTTTCCATTGAGGGGCCATAAATGACAACAACTTCAAAATGTTACAACTCCTTCATCCTAAGTCTGTTTCCGACGAACTTTACATCCACGAAAAGGTGGCGAGAAGCCCTACGCTTCTAGCAACACACATCGGCCCGAAATCTTCTAGACTAAAACTCAAAGCCCATAAATGACCAGAACGCCCCTAGCCTTGGCTTCTAAAACCCCTAAATGAATATTTTAGAAAAGGGCTTTACAACTCTCCCCCACTTAAACTAGACTTCATCCCTGAAGTCCATTTGCTTTTACTGCCAAGAGAAGGGGCATTGGAGATGAAACTGTCCTGTTTACCTGAGAGATCTAAGAGATGCGAGAGTCAAGATGTATGGCTCTACTTCATGTAAAATCCATTAACTAACTCTATAAGTTCCTATTTTTTGGTTCTTAATACATGATGTGATAAAATTATATTTTGATGTTTTGCATGATTGAAGAAAAGAAAAGAAAATTAAGGAAGAAACGTGCTGAATCTGATCACAAAGAAATGGATTTCAATCGCATGGATTCAAAGATCGGATTTTTGAGCTGCTACTTTAGAGTTAGGGTAGATTGCAAAGAAATATGTAATAGCATAGTTTTCCAGTTGAATTGCATTGTAAGGACAAATTTTTCCGCAATAAAATAAATTTTGATTTTGTCTTAGTTATTTATCCTTACGATGGCATGTATGAAAATTGATTTTTTTTGAATGTTTCTATTATTAGCAATGATGGATTTGATTCTTAATTAGGTTATTTGTGGAAATGTCGAGAATTTACCAAATAGGGAGAGTTTCTCATCGCCCAAGTCTCAATTGGACAGAAACTTGGAATCATGCAACTTGCATTGTGTGATGAATGAAAAACCTTTATATTTGGGAATTAAACTAATTCCTTGACAAAGTGTCAGTTGAAGGACTAGGAGATCGAGTACACTAGGTTGTACGTTGATCAAGTCTACCACAAGAGTGACAAAGATATTCGTCATGATTTACTAAAGTTTAGTAAATATGGTTATAATTATAAGATTGAGTATAATTCTGAGTTGATTGAAAGAGTTTCAATCAATAGCAGAATGAATAAGAAGAATCTAGTAGGCAGAAAGATAAAAGTTTCTCTATTCTAAGAAGAAGGGAGATTACCTTTTATTATGTCTTATAATAAGTCTTAATGATTAAGAACCATGTCTCAATTGATCCTCTAAGTGAGTCCTAGTGCAATTGCATATCTAAGAAGAGGAATCAAGAATTGTAGAAATGGTTAAATCAAGAAGTTAATCATACTTCGTTCCAATATCAAGTCTTAGAGTCAAGATTGTGACTTGAGTGAAAAGTCTTAAGTAGGTTTATAACACTCATCAAATGTGGAATTTGGAAAAGTTTTCTTATTCCTGCACATTTAAAATTGGTAAGTTGTGATGTCTTGGATAAGACAAAGACCAACTAGCACAAATTGAGTGAAGTGTTAAACTTGATAAGAAGCTACACTAACTCTTGAATATTTGTTTTGTCAAGAAATGTTTCTTGACAAAAGAACCTTATATGTCAAGGAGTCAGTGGGAGTCTTAAATGTCTTGAAAAGTGTTAATAACAAATTCAAGAATAAACCTAGTTAATCATCACTAACACATGACTTGAGGTTTACAACCTATCATGTTGACATAATTTTGTTGATGTGCCATTCCAGATTAAGTTAATTATGTATGTGAGTTCTATGGGTTCTCATTTTAATGCATAAAGGCAAGCACCTTGATAAATGGAAAGTATATTGATAGGTAAGGGTGAGTTGCTTAACAACCTGGAAGCAATGGTGGGCACTCGTGCTGCCATGAGGCAAGAAATTAAGATTGAACAAGTTTAGTCCATATGAGTTGGATTTGTCACAAACATTGTCTTATGATTGTTGTTTTGGAAAAAATTCATATGGATAGGAACACGTACACTATAAAATCTAAGTGCCATAAGGTTTCCCTCCTTCATGAAAATGAGTGTGAGGAAATGCTTTCACTAAGAGAGATTTTAAGGAGATAGCAGTTGTGTAAATTGTATTCTCAAATTCGATTATGATTATAGCATCCCTCTTCATAGTTCGAATTGTGAGATTTGGCAATTAGTCTAAACATTTTGAGACTTAGTAACATGAGTTCTAAAATTGTTTAGACACACACAAGCTATCTAAGAAAAGGTGTATGAGTTTAAGAAGCTTAGATAAAGGCTTATCAAAGCATCAGGTATTAGAAATATGAACTTAAGGAATTCAATAAGCATTGTCTTCTGGTAGTTCCATTGTTTTCTGAATACATGTCAACGCTAGTGGGAGCATAAGTGTTATGCCAATAAGAAAATAATCATCATGTTAGTGGAAGCATGATTATTATGGTAAGTATTGTATGTTAGCAATATTAACTATAGAAAACAAGAGTTATACTTTGCAAAGTTGCAAGGGTTGAAAAGTTGTTTTGCTATAATTAAGGGAGAGAATATTATACTTTATTTCAAATCTAAAGGCTTAGATTGTGGAATTTTAATCAAATTTAGTCAAATATATATGAATGTTATGTTGTAATGGTTCAACATGAGGAAATTCTATATATGGAAAGGATAATTACATTCTCAAAATTTGGTTATGATTACGACATCCCTTTTCATAATCAAAATTGTGAGAACATGGCAATTAGAAATATTGTAGCAAAAGACTGGTAAATTATCATGTCTTTATGAATCGTGTCCTATACACTTCGGGTATAGGATCGATTGCATATTCTATAATGTTTGATCATTAAAAAATGTTCCAAATTCTTAGCGCATTTGTAACACCGTAAATTTCAAAACAATTTTTCTTTTGAAAATGTATAATTCTCAATACATATTTCACAAAACGTCATCTATTAAAATCACAAGACATAGCTCCATGTTTAATAAAATGGTAATCCAGGATCCTCCTAACTCTTTCTCTGGTGTGTACAATCAAGCCAGTGCCGTCCCGCGATCCTGAGAAGAAAAACCTAAAACACATAACATATAACACGGTAAGCACGAAGCTTAGTGAGTTCCCCAAAATACCACATTCAACACATATTAGACACTCGAGGCTATAACTCTGTTTGACACTTTGGTCAATGTGTCTCAGTGGGACCCTCCAGTCCCATAACTCTGTGGACCCTTTGGTCCTGACTCTGTGGACCTTCCGGTCCTAACTCTGTAAACTCTGAAACATACATAGCATAAATCACATAGAAATAATGCAGTGTATCACATCATACAAATAACATACAAAATACTTTGTCACATAACTCTAATTACAACTCTAGGTAAAGTATAGTGAGAAGACTCACCTCGGGTAACTCGGTAATCTCGAACTATGTAAAAATCTGGTCTAGCCTCTGCCTAATCATATGAAATAAACACTCTTAATCAATACATCTCTCAAGGATAGACTATTCCCTCTCTTAGTACTCTCAGAAGGGTAAAAGACCATTTTACCCCTCTCGAGGCTCAAAGACCCTAGAGTTGACCAAACCTTAAAAGTCAACTCTCCGGGTTACGCTGCGCGTACCAAACATGTACGCTGGGCGTACCCGGCATCCTCACAGAAACAGGGTACGCGACCCCTTACGTCGCACATACTGGGATTACGCCCCACGTAAATCCCAGTTTCAGACTCTTAAGCTCTTGAGGTCTTAAACAGTTAAAACACATGTCCAACTTCTAGATCTGACCATTTCTAAGCCTCTTAATCCATAAAGTTGGTGACTTTAAGCCTTTGCATGGATGGACAAGTCACTAACACCCATAACATTCCATTTCCAACCCTAGAAAGCTCATAACTCAAGCATGACCCCATAACAACGACCAAGTTGGGATTTTTATGGATCTATAACACAAATATCATTGAAATGGGATAGATCTAGGTCCATGGAGTCCATTACACTCATAAAGTCTCCACCTTTGGGACTTTTAACCCTAGAAATGGTCCATGCAACATCAAACCAAATAAAGAGGAAATTTTTGAATTTTAAACCTCTAGATGAAGCTCCTTCCTCTGAAGATCTCAGATCCAAACTTTCACTTCAAGCCCTAGCCTCCACAAGCTCCTCTCCTTCTTCTTCACTAACACACCACGAGAGTTTTAGCTCCAAAACACTTATACTCAAGCTAAGGATGATGGAAGTCTCTCCTAGGGTTTCACTCTCTGATATGGAGGCTGAGAAATGAGCCTTAGCATCCCTTATATAGTGCACAAGCCAAATATTTGGGTTTGCGTCTGGGCCTGTTACGCCCAGCGTACCCAGGCGAGTTCGCGTCTAACTTAAGCGCATGAATACGCACAGCGTACTCCCCAGTACGCCCAATGTACTCATTTGCTACAAGAACTCACTCAAGGTACTAATTTTGACAACTTGACAAAAGGGAAGGGTTAAATAGCTTTACCTGAATTTCGGGATATTACAATATTAAGAGGGAAAAGGGACTAGAACGGGTTTTGACTGAAATTATTAAACAACTATCAAAGGACAATCTAAGGTTCGCCAAGGATTTGTTGCTTGTGAGTAGTTGGAAGTATAGTGTTGGATGGACCATATCAACATTATTGTGAATAGATAAGATTCTATTACGGATGAGTTGTCATATTGTGAATATGGAAATGTTTCCATATTGGGAGTTGGAAATTAAGATTTTATGTCTATATTAGAAAATTTTATGCAAAAAGGATGTTCAAAGGAATGTACTTTGAGTGAGAGACATCGCATCTATAGAATTGTTTTGTAACAATTTCTGATAGAGAACTGTTGGGGTGCAAAGTTCTTCATTCATGACTTTGTAAATGTTTGACTTTTGTAAAACCCACTTGCATGTGGTGCTTTAGCCTTTAGACCCATTTGGTAGTTAGAGTGAGAGAGAGACATGTAAACACCTCTATAAATAGTGGATTTGTCCACTTGTAGAGGTGTGCTTTGAGAGATGTAGAAGTGAGTGTGTAAGTGTGTGTTAATTATGTAGTCTAGATCTAGATCCTTTTTGTAACACCATATACATTCAATATATCTCTTAAACACCCAAATCACCATGTTCAATTGTGAAAGCTTTAATTTCGCATGCCAAACCATGTTCTTTGTCACTACAATTGGTATCAGAGCTGGTCTTCAAGATCAAGGTGATATTTGAAGAACGATTATCGGTTTGGCAAATTTTGTCGCAATTTGATTAATTTTGGTGAGTCTCTCTCTATGATCTCTCGTAATATTTGAATCGTGCGTTGCGTTCCTGATTTGTGATCGTTTGATTCGTTGGATCAAAATTTTCTTGAAAAACCCCATTGATGATCCAATAATTTTTTTAAGATCAAGTCTAACTAAAAATCAAAAATCAAATTTGTTACTATTTACGTATTTTTTTTGATTTGATAAATTCGTTTTGGATCTAGTTTCGAACCCATTGCTATTCGCAAATCAGTTTGAGCCCAAATAATCAAAATCTGTTACTGTTCACAATTATTAGCCCATACATTTTTGTTATTTGATTCAACATCTTGAAACAAAAAGCCCATTCATCCAAATCATATATACGATTCAAGGGTACACTGTTCTTCATTTTGTGCATATACAAGTTATACATTGACATTCCAAGAGTTAATTCATCGTTCTTATGTTCAGATTTAATTTTAGCAATTTTGATTGATCGATTGTCGTTTATCCTGATAGACTTATGAATCGATTTTATGTTTCTTTTTATTCATCCTTAATATTGATTTTGTTCAAGTCTTTGTTTTGAAATCGACAACTGAGTCTTTGAGTTTGAAGAAACTGATCAAGAAATTTCAAATTCTTATCAAGAACATGTTTAAAACAGTTGCTTGAATGTATGTCGATCTACAATTTGGTGTTGTATTCATTGATTTCATGTTTATCATTCCTTGATTTCTAAAAGTCAATCTGGATAAAAAGTCAAACATGAGTTATATGAGTTGATTCATGAAATTGAAAGATGAAATCACTGGATTTGAGTTGAATATGTGATTTAGAAGAAGAAATCGAGTATAATTTGGAAGTTGATTTCGAAAATTAGTTGGGTTTATGGTCTTGTTGATGGTATACAAAGAACGAATAGATGGAAAAATTCTTTTGATTTTGAAAGTTTGTTGTTAGATAGATCTCGCAAATGGATTTTCTACTCGAAGGGTTAATGATCGGTGTTTGGATTTAGATTCGAAGGTTTGATTTACAGTAAAGGGTTAATGATCGAAGAATGATTCAGGTTAATGAATCGAAGGGGTATTTTTTGGAAAGGGAACTTCCCTAACGAGGGTTTCCGGGCCAGCTTTCGCGCACCGACTAATCCCCCGCTGCAAACATGAGGCTTTGCCTCATGCCCTGGAGTCACTGCAGGCGAACCTCCATGGCCACAAGGGCTTAGTAGTGCCAGGATTTGAACATGGGTCAATAGGTTACCCACCATATCTTCCACATGCCTTACCAAGTCACCACAACCCAAGGGGTATTTGGCATTTGAACGAAGGGATGTATTTGACTTTGTTTTGCACGATGGTGATGAATGTGTTTGGTAATTTTGGTATTGAAGATGAACTGGAATCGAACGATCTGGAGAATCGATTATGTGATGGGTTCAGATTTGAAATCAGCGTGATGTATTAAGAAATTGTTGATGAACGAAGGGTCCTGTGTTTTGATTTTGAAAAATCGAACAGTGGGATAATTTGATTTAGATGTTGTTTGCATCGGGATTCAATTGTCGACAGTCGAATGTTTTGGAACTGGGTTTGACTTAAAAAAAGCGAAGGGTATTTTAAAGATCCATACGAAGGGGTGTTTGTGACTTTAAACGAAGAATGAAGAACTGGGTTAATATACGAAGGGGGTACTATTCATTACTGTTCATAATAAAGTCTTCGTACCCTTCGTATTCGTATGTTTGGAAGCAAAACCAAAATTTTCGAATATAGTCCCTCAAATTTCGAATGGTTGTCAATTGGAAAAAGGCTTCGTATGTATGGCACCAAAAAGCTTCGAATGTTTTGGTCAAATGACACATTTTCGAAAACAGCCCTTGAACCTTCGAATTGTTGACACTTCGAAAATTAAAGCAAGTTTCGTATGTTTGACATTTTTCACCCAACTTCGAAAATTGTTTGAGGCTTCGTATGTTTGGAACTAGACTTCGTATGTTTGAGCAAAAAGGGCAGAATTTACAAAGATGGTCCCTGAGACTTTGAATTTTTGGCAATTTTCACCCAAATTCGAAAAAGGACTATTTTTTGCTGAAAATTGAAGATTGTGCATTTCAGGCTCCTGCAGTTTGTGCAAATTGATGCTTTCTACCTAGCTTTGGAAAAGGGGGAGAGTTTTGCATATTTTGCTGTTTTGGGCGCACCGGGTCACTACAAAATTTTGAAATTGACAATTTCTACCCATTTTTGAGAAATTTTGTCAAAGGCGATCCGTGAACGGCAATAAAAATTGATTATTTTTTGGGTTTTCCGGATTGAAGCACAAAGTTTATGCCACATGTTAAGGGGGAGTTTTGACATAAAAAATTCCGAATAAAGCACGTTCTTTTTCCATTGGAGTTTTATAATCAAATTTCGATTATAAAAAGGGGGAGAAGTTTTATATGGAAATTCGAACTTGAATTTTTCATATTACGCGGATTTGAAGACCGAAGTGATCTTGAAGTTTTGAAGCTTATGAGATGATGCAATTGGAAGTTCGGAAGTGATGTATTTGAAATTGGTTTGGTTTTATTGAAGATTTTTGGGGTGTGTTTTTATGCGCAACTTTTGGGTGATTATTTGGAGTTTGGAATACTCTTAATCATTCGTTGCTGCTCGAATTGTATGGTCTCACATCCTAGATCCCAAATTGAAGAGTCATGGAAGAATTGAAGATTGAAGTTCGTTTCGACATGTGTCACCTTTGAGGCTCGAACCGCGTAGTGCTTGATTTTGGAAGATTTGAAGTAGGTCATTCATTCCTAACTTTGAGGGGGAGAATGTTGGGGTGCAAAGTTCTTCATTCATGACTTTGTAAATGTTTGACTTTTGTAAAACCCACTTGCATGTGGTGCTTTAGCCTTTAGACCCATTTGGTAGTTAGAGTGAGAGAGAGACATGTAAACACCTCTATAAATAGTGGGTTTGTCCACTTGTAGAGGTGTGCTTTGAGAGATGTAGAAGTGAGTGTGTAAGTGTATGTTAATTATGTAGTCTAGATCTAGATCCTTTTTGTAACACCATATACATTCAATATATCTCTTAAACACCCAAATCACCATGTTCAATTGTGCAAGCTTTAATTCCGCATGCCAAACCATGTTCTTTGTCACTACAAGAACCTTGTAGTTTCATTGGCCAAGTCTTGGTGACTTTTGTGCTATGACTTTACAAAAGGATTATTGTATAAAATGTTAGAATCAAACATATTCTAGTAGTGTCAAGAACCTTGTGTTCTTACACTAACAATGAGGATTAGGAATTGTGAAATGAACATCATTGGAAAAGTTTTTAATTGATCTATTTCATGGACCATAGGAAACAAAGTGTGCATGCTTGGAGCATGGGACGACTGTTGTTGTAATTCAAGTAATGAGTTGATTATCCGAAACATTAAATGATAAATAATGAGTAATCAATATGGTGGTTAAATAGAAGTGTTTTATTTACTCTCACAAGTTTGGGGCCATATAGGATTATGTATTATGGTTGTGTTTCAATTTGCATGTTTTGACTTCCAGAATAACTGGGTTATTCAAACATCCACAGTCGGTCATACGTTGGGAGTAGGTATTAAGGAAGACTGTCATGAATCTATCTGTAGATTGTCTGAAGTGTTTAGACATAGCACAAGTTTGCTACAAAGTTTATGAGTGCTTTGATAAGATTAGAGTATTGGATAAACCCACGCTCAGGAGAATCACTTCATGGTTTTTATCACGAGTGATTATGAGACGCAAATATTGTATATTCTTGAAACTGAGATGTGTGAGAGGTTACTTGCTGAATGGTTGCACATTGATAATATGAAAACGCACCAGTAACTTGGTGTTATAAAACTTATTGTTGTGTGTGATTCGATCAGTAAATGCAAGCGAGCATTTGAGTTGAGGTTTATCCATTCCTTTTACCCAAAGTGGGATAAAAGTGATATATGTGGCTGTGACAACTGTTAATTCAGGTCATTCTTGGACTCATGCATCTTTATAAAAACCATTCATGCACAACATGCCATGGCCTAGTAGTAAATATTAGGTCAAAATCTTGCATAAACTAGGATCCAACTAAGATATAGGACTAATATACTTGACACTTACGATTCTAGTAAGTTGCTTAACTACAATAGGAAATGCCAATGCTATAATTAGAATGAAACTTCAAACTTTGTTACAATTGAAAAAGGGTGTAAAACCCTAAAAATAAATTAAAATATTCAAATTATATTTCAATATGATGGTGAATATCAAACAATATTCCAAAAACCCTAAAGAGCCAAAAATCCAAATTTATAAATCTTAAAGCTTAAAAACTTTATAAAATTTGGCTATAAACTTCCTAATATCAAATTTTTATTAATCAAGTTATGGATTATACCAATGAAATAGAAATTTAAATTATCATATATTAATCATAATTTATTAGATAAAAACAAGATTTTTAAATAAATAGAGAATTACATAAAGAATCATTTTTATAAAAATTATGGTTTTATAAAAATTGAAGAGGGAAATTATTTAATTTGAATTAGGAGAGAGAGGGCACTTTAATACCCTCAAAATTCTGGCACCCGCTCTCCCCCATGCTTTCATCTTCCCAAAAATTCAATCATTAAACTCAAACCCTCACTCTTCCACTTCTCTCTTCACTTTCTCTCACACTCCACCCATCTAACACTCAAGCTCTCTTCCTCTCTATCTAACTCACGAAAATTCTCCATTCTCTGCCGTAATTTCGAAATTGAGAAGGCCTTGAAGTGTTCTTGCTTCACTCAAGATCAAAACCAAGGTAAACAACACAATCCTCCCTCGTAGTTTCATGATTTTACCTCCTCTTCTTCATGGTTCTTCTCTACTCTTCAGATTCTATGCCCTTCTATGGCTAGAAATCCTTACTTTTTCCCTTGTGGTTTGTAGATTCTCACCATAACACGATGCATGTGTTTGAGATGGTGAAATCCGGGATCAAACCCATGCAATGAGTGAAAAAGATGCACATGTGTTCATGTGACTTCAAAACCGAGTATTACATCTTCTTCTCCATTTCTTTTGTGTTCTTGCATGACCGAAAGCATTTAAACCATTTCTAGTACATCTTGGATGCTCATTCACTCCATGCATGTGCTAGAAATCGGACCTTAACAGAAGCATGCATGTTGTTCTTGTCAAAATGCCCTAAGAATGCACTCAAAGCAAACAGGGAAGACATGCAATCTGCCAGACTACTTTGTTCAGCTTTGAACGGCCATAACTCTGTCATTACCTAACCAAATCCTGATATTCTTTTTGTATTGGATAGCTCCACGAGTTAACTTTCAAACGCAACTGGTCTCACTATGAAATATTAAATATCGGATTTTTGGCAGTTTTTACAAAATGGTTGCGTGAACATCTCTTTTTCTGTGATCACCATTTTTGCCTTGCGTGATCAGTGGCCTTAAACCCAACCATAAATCTAGGGAAAAATAATTTACAAACTTAACATATCCAGTGAATGATGGCTGAAATTTAAGGGCTTAAAACCCCAGAAAATGTGCTACTCAAATTCATGAACTTCAGCCACATTTACATCTCATGCATTATAATGTGCAACATTTCTTAGCTTGTTTGGGTTCAATACCCCTATTTTCCCTTCTGAATAAATTTTGAACATTTTTCTTTTTGAAAGCCCTCACAAGCATCTGATAATCTGTAAAATACCAAGAGCTTTTATCATTTCTTTGATTTATTAAAATTATTGCAAGAAAATAAGGGTATAAATCACATAAAATACTTCCACAGGTCTATAAATCCGGAATAAATTCATGGATGACCCCTATGGTGAATAATGACCCCTCATTAAATTTCATCGATTTTTGTTGCTGTTTGGTATGATTTCAGATTTTTCTTTTTGTTTGAGTATAATAAATCACAAAACCACTTTAGAGAGTGTGAAAATTGTATCTAACGATTTTCACAGCCCTTACCTATGGTGGGTGACTCAGAAAAATAATTTCAAAATTTTTCATCATGCATTACTATTTTTCCCAGTTTTTGGTAATTATAATGGCCTAAAAATAGGAAAAATAGTTCTGATTATCCAAAATTCATGAAAATTTACCAGAACATCATGTTGTATTGTAGGAGGTTATATAAAAATTTTGATGATTTTTCTCTGCTGTAAACTATTTTCTCCTATTTTCTAAAGTTAAATACACTTAAATACACCTAAATACACATAAATACCCAAAACCGGATTACACAATATGAAAACCACTTTTGGTATTTTTCCCAGATTAATTACACTGTAAATGATGTTACAAAATTTTTTGGTAATTTATTTTAACTGTTTAATATTTATTCTTCAATTAATGATTATTTAAAGGAATAAAACATGGAAAAATAGAAATACCCTCTGAAAAATATCTTTTATATTTTTTCTAGCCTGGTTATGTATAATAACAGTTAAATAAAAAGTTTGGGTAATTTTGGAAACTGTTTTCTATTTATTTCAATTTTTATTGGAATAAATGTTCAAAAATCATAAAATATAATTAAACAGCTTGGAAATCCATTTTTATATTTTCCCAGCTTAGTATTGTGTAATAACAGTTAAATAAAAATTTTGAGAATTTTTATCCATTGAATGCCATTTTTCGTGAATTTATGTTGTTATAAAAACTTCAAAATTTGAAAAAGTGTAACCAATTAATATAAAATTCAATACTAAAACATAAATTAGCATTTCACTATAGGTAGAGTTTAGTATATTAGCATTAGATTTCGACATGGAAACTCACTAGTACGTGTTTGATGTTGGAGGATCCCGGTAGTAAGACGTTGGTGCATCCCGAGGCACTACTTGTACCTACACGAAACATTGTGAGTATTCACGCACTCCCCTATTTTCAGTTTTTATGTTTTGGGGTGGAACATCGTGTCCTAAACTATTTATATCCGTTGTATTTAGTTAACTCATATAAACTTGGTTGCTATATTTAGCATATTGTGAGTATTCACGCACTCCCCTATTTTCAGCTTTTATGTTTTGGGGTGGAAAAGCATGTCCAGAAATACTATTATTTGCATGCTGTATTTAAATTGATTTGTATCAAACATGATTGCTATTGTATTGCTATGTCTCTCTATGTATGTCTATGCAACACGGAACATGAGAACTTATCGTACTAAGGCCCTTCCATTATCTTTAACCATTAACTCTTTGAGCCAATGGTCATTATGGATAGCGCTATTAGGAATTGACAACTCCTCACTCGCCCTATTGCTGGAGTGCATGATACCATATTCATCTATGGAATGATAAGCATAGATCTCGATAGGGCTTCAGTCATAGGTTTGGTTGAGACTCATTGTTTGCTCATACACATACAAACTCGTTTCTCGTTATAGAAATAAACTTGTATTCATTAATAGCAATCAACTTTGTTTCTCATTAAAGTAATGTACTTGTATTTACAAAAAGCCTTATTTCAAGCTCGATTTATAAACTTGTGAACTCACCAACTATTTTCATAGTTGACGCTCGTTTTACATGCTTTTTCAGGAAATAATTAGTAAGTGGATATAAAGATTCATCATCATAGAGCATGCTGCATCGTATTGAAGTTATTTATGAAGTTATCTTTGAATAGTGTTATTTTGGGAAAACTTGTACTTTGTTTCTTTTTAAGCTATGGGTTGTAAACTTTTAAATACTGCTATGGTGATGTATCTTTATCTTTTGCAATGAAACCGTTATCGCTGTAATATCTTGTGTTTCCGCTTTAGCGGGGTGTGACAGAAGTGGTATCAGAGCTAAAGTTATAGAGAACATCGCTTTTTCTTTAAGAAAACACAACCTATAATTAAAACTTACAAAGAAATTCTTTTTACATCAAACATATTACTAGTATAATTAGGTCGGGAGTTGTATCATTGGACCTCGATTAAACATAGCCTGATCACCTATGTTTAATTAAGGAAAGATTTATACAAAGCCGGAGCTAATTATAATGGGAATATGTTCAAAAAAAATATTTGAGAAAACTTTATTTCAAAAATTCAAAATGGTTAATTTTGGTGTGTGTAAGCATTGCATATTATAGGCATGCATTGTCATTTATTTCATATCTCATTGAAACTATGTCTCAGTCCACTATGTCAACATCGTCATCTTCCCGCGCTACCGCCTCTGCCGATGAGCGGGGTAGGACCCAACATTGCAGGACCGAGAGCACCGCCACCACAACGAGTCATAGGGATACCTGTCAGCTAGCCAGGTATGACCCCGGAGGAGTCCCGGAGGATGCATTCGATGGCAGCGGATCTACGTCATAGTCTCGTTGTGTTAGCTGGGCATCAGGAGGTATTGAACGAAGTGATGACAGGGATGGAAATCTTGTCTCAGCATTCGATGGAGGCTACTGACACTGCTAGTGCTGCTAGATGAGAGTCAGGTCATGCGATGATGACATATTATGTGCTTGGTGGGCTATTACTGATTGTGGTGTTGATGTTTCTTGTTGGGATTGCAATTGGCATTTGGTTCTAATTTCAGTATTTTATTTTATTTTGTCATGAAATGAAAACCCATGTTGGGTGTCTTTTGGGAAAAACATTTAAAACTTTATTTTGGGATTGATGTATTCGTTTGGTTTTAAGATTATTTCAAATGGTAATGAAGAATTTTAATTTATGTTTGAAAACTTTTACTATGAGGTCAAACCCTAGAATTTATTTGGTAAACGGTTGAATAAAAAGATTTTTCTTTTCTTTCCTTTCTAGAATCTATATGCCTAGTATTGATGCAAACCATTAATTTGACAACACTTACGGTTTTCAAAATAATAGTGAACTAAATATTATACATTATTTTATGTATTTATATGTATTTCTACTCTTGTGTCTTAGAACCATGTCAGGAAGACGTAATCGCGGGCGCCCACAGAACGAAACACCCGATGTTGCTCAAGTTGTAGCACAACAGCTCATGGAAGCAATCCCAAACATTGTTACTCAAGTAACTGCATGAATTAATGCTAATCAAGGAAGTAGTGGAGGAAACCGGGGAAACAATGAAAGAGAATGCAACTACAAGTCCTTTATGGCTTATAAACCTAAGGAGTTCCATGGAAAGGAAGGTGCGGTCTGGTTGCTGAAATGGATTGATAGCATGGAGTCGGTCCTTCACATTAGCAAATGCCTCGAGCACAACAAAGTTGAGTATGCAACTTGCCTACTCCAAGATAGGGCATTGACCTGGTGGAATACTCTAGTGCAAACCCGAGGCCGTACAGCGGCATATCAGCTAACTTGGGAAGACCTAAAGAAGCTGATGATAAAGGAGTATTGTCCCAAGGATGAACTTCAGAAGCTTGAATCTGAATTCTGGAACCATTCTATGGTTGGAACACAAATAGAGAAGTACACAGTCCGATTTAATGAACTAGCTAAGCTAGTACCTCACATGGTTACTCCTGAGGAGAAACGGATAAATCGTTACATCTGGGGTCTGGCACCAGAGATTCGGGGAATGATTACCTCAGCAAACCCAACTACTATTCAGAGTGCAGTAGGTCTAGCAAATCGACTAACCAATGATATGATAAGGATGGGAGCATCGACAAAGGAAAACTCTAGTAGCAAGAGGAAGCCAGCAGATCAGGGAGAGAAGAAGTATGGAGGCAAGTCAGGGAGGAAGCAGAAAGCTTCAAGAAACTTTATGGTAAGAGCCCAGGAGCAAGAACCAGTGAAAACTCAAGAACAGGAAGTGCAAGAGAGAAAGCAGTACTCAGGACCGCTTCCGAAGTGCAATAAGCGTAACTTCCATCACAAGGGAGCTTGCCCAGTGTGCCAAAACTGTAAACAAACAGGCCATTACTTGAAGTATTGTAAGCTGAATAAGGAGGGAAAAAGGGCATGTTACGAGTGCGGGAGTATTGATCATCTTCGTAGAGCATGTCCCAAACTGAACAAAGGGCCTGGTAGCAATGGACAAGGCCAAGCCAGGCAAAACTTCCAAGGAAATCAAGTTGGATGAACAAGAGTTGTAGCCTTTGTGATTGGTGCAGAAGAAGCTCGTCAGAACCCTGAAGTGATAACAGGTACGTTTCTCCTGAACAACCATTTTGCATCGGTAATATTTGATGCGGGAGCAGATAGGAGTTTTGTTTCTTTAGCATTTAGACCGTTAATTGGCTTGAAATTGGAAAAGATGAGCAATGCTTATGCTATTGAACTTGCTGATGGGTATGAAATTAGGGCTAATGATATAATTCCTGGTTGTACTCTGAATTTAGCTGATAAACTATTTAGCATTTACCTAATTCCTATAGAGCTAGGTAGTTTTGATGTGATAGTAGGAATGGATTGGTTATCCAAAAATAGAGCGTACATTGGTTGTTACGAGAAAGTCATTAGAGTGCCTCTCCCTAATGGAGAAACCCTTATCATACACGGTGAGAAGCCAGGAAGAAGTTTAAACATAGTATCAAGTATGAAGATTCACAAGTACCTGAAGAAGAATTGTATTGCATTCATGGCCCACGTGCTAGAAAGGGAACCTGAAGCTAAGCAACTCAAGGAGATTCCGGTGGTTCAAAATTATCCCGAAGTATTTCTGGAGGAATTTCCCGGTCTACCCCCTCACAGAAAGGTCGAATTTCGGATAGACTTAATTCCCGGAGCAGCACCAGTAGCAAAAGCACCATATCGCCTTGCACCATCCGAGATGCAAGAACTATCCGGACAACTTCAAGAACTTCTAGACAAAGGGTTTATTCGACCAAGTTCTTCACCGTGGGGAGCCCCAGTGTTATTCGTCAAAAAGAAAGACGGGTCGTTCCGAATGTGCATTGATTACAGAGAGCTGAACAAGTTGACAATCAAGAATCGATATCCCCTTCCTCGAATAGATGACTTGTTCGATCAGTTGCAGGGCGCTTCCTACTTCTCAAAAATCGACCTTTGGTCAGGGTATCATCAAATAAGAATTCACGAAGGGGACATTCACAAAACAGCATTTAGAACCCGTTATGGACATTATGAGTTCTTAGTCATGCCTTTTGGACTAACGAACGCACCCGCTGTTTTCATGGATTTGATGAATAGGGTATGTAGACCATACCTAGAAAAGTTTGTAATTGTATTTATCGATGACATACTTGTTTACTAGCAAACGAAAGAAGATCACAAGAGACATCTGAAGCTAGTGTTGGAGCTGTTGAAGGAGCAGAAATTGTATGCCAAGTTCACTAAGTGTGAATTTTGGATTCAGGAAGTACATTTCCTTGGTCATGTGATTGGCGAAAGAGGAATTCATGTAGATCCAGCTAAGATTGAGGCAATCGAGAAATGGGAGGCCCCCAAAACCCCGACAGAAATACGACAGTTCCTAGGATTAGCTGGGTACTACAAACGCTTCATTGAAAATTTCTCTAGGATTGCTCAACCATTAGCATCTTTGATCCAAAAGGACAAAAAATTTCTCTGGGAAGAGAAACACGAAGAGGCATTCCAAATCCTGAAAAACAAGCTGTGCAATGCACCAATTTTGGCTTTACCGGAAGGATCAGAGAACTTTGTAGTGTATTGTGATGCGTCTCATCAAGGATTAGGATGTGTGTTAATGCAAAAAGATAAGGTCATTGCGTATGCTTCCAGACAACTCAAACCGCATGAAAAGAATTATACCACCCATGATCTAGAACAAGGAGCAATAGTTTTTGCTCTTAAGATATGGAGGCATTATTTGTACGGAACCAAGTGCACCATCTATACCGATCACAAAAGCCTTCAGCATATCCTAGATCAGAAAATGTTAAACATGCGGCAGAGGAGATGGGTAGAGTTGTTTAGTGATTATGATTGTGAGATACGATATCACCCAGGAAAGGCTAACGTAGTAGCCGATGCTCTTAGTAGGAAAGAAAGAGTGAAACCTTCCCGTGTGAGAGCTTTGGGAATGGTAATTCAGACAAGCTTAAAATCTCAAATCATTGATGCCCAGGAGAAAGCGTTATTCAAGGAAAATCTTCCAGGCGAGACCTTACATGTTTTGGAAGAGAGATTTGATACAAACCTGATGCAGTTCGTTATTTTAAGGACAGGATCTGGATTCCAAGGGTTAACAATCTGAGAGACATGGTACTAGAGGAGTCTCATCGATCTAAATACTTAATGCACCCTGGAGCGGATAAGATGTACAAGGATCTTAAAGAGTACTATTGGTGGCCTAGAATGAAAAGGGATATTGCCTTATATGTTGGGAAGTGTTTAACTTGCTCAATAGTCAAAGCTAAACATCAAAAACCATCCGGCTTGTTGCAACAGCCCGCAATTCCCCAATGGAAATGGGAGCAAATATCTATGGATTTCGTTACCAAACTCCCTAGAACTGCTAGAGGTCACGACTCAATTTGGGTCATAGTGGATCGACTGACGAAATCTGCTCACTTTCTCCCCATTCGAGAAGATTTCAAGATGGAAAAATTGGCCCAAATCTACATCGACAAAATTGTTTCTCTGCATGGTGTACCCCTATCTATCATTTCTGATAGAGATAGTCGTTTTACATCTCGATTTTGGTGGATGTTACAGAGGCCACTAGGAACCAAGATAGATTTGAGCACAACTTAGCACCCTCAGACAGATGGGCAAACAGAGAGAACAATACAAACATTGGAAGACATGCTACGAGCGTGTGTCATTGAGTTCAAAGGAAATTGGGATACTCATTTACCCCTAATTGAGTTTTCCTACAATAACAGTTACCACACGAGTATCCAATGTGCTCCATATGAAGCATTGTATGGACGTAAGTGTCGTTCACCCTTATGCTGGACAGAAATCGGAGATAGACAGTTGACTAGACTCGAACTTATCCAGGAAACATCTGACAAGATTGCTATCATCAAGGATAGGCTTAAAGCTGCCAGAGATCATCAGAAAAGTTATGCGGCTAATCGTCGAAAACCATTAGAATTCCAAGTAGGAGACAAGGTACCTTTAAAAGTGTCGCCTTGGAAAGGGCTTGTACGTTTTGGTAAGAAAGGAAAACTAAGCCCAAGATATGTTGGACCCTTTGAAATCATTGAAAGGATTGGTCCGGTAGCATATAAACTCCAATTACCCCAAGAGTTAAGCGCCATTCATGACACATTCCACGTTTCCAATCTTAAGAAATGTCTAGCCAACGAAGCATTGATAGTACCCCTGAAGGAAATTAAGATCAATGATAAGCTAAACTTTGTTGAAGAACTGATAGAAATCCTTGATAGGGAGGTAATACAACTTAAGTGGAGTAAGATTCCGATTGTGAAAGTTCGATGGAACTCAAAATGCGGGTCGGAGTACACCTAAGAGTGTGAGGACTTCATGAAGGAAAAGTATCCACAACTTTTCCCTTGCGATGACAAACGATGACATAGAATGAATTTCAGGACGAAATTCTTTTTAAGTGGGGGATACTGTGGCAACTGTCAATTCAGGTCATTCTCGGACTTAGGCATCTTTATAAAAATCATTCATGCACAACATGCCATGGCCTAGTAGTAAAGATTAGGTCAAAATCTTGCATAAACTAGGATCCAACTAAGATCTAGGACTAATATACTTGACACTTACGATTCTAGTAAGTTGCTTAACTACAATAGGAAATGCCAATGCTATAATTAGAATGAAACTTCAAACTTTGTTACAATTGAAAAAGGGTGTAAAACCCTAAAAATAAATTAAAATATTCTAATTATATTTTAATATGATGGTGAATATCAAACAATATTCCAAAAACCCTAAAGAGCCAAAAATCCAAATTTATAAATCTTAAAGCTTAAAAACTTTATAAAATTTGGCTATAAACTTCCTAATATCAAATTTTTATTAATCACATTATGGATTATACCAATGAAATAGAAATTTAAATTATCATACATTAATCATAATTTATTAGATAAAAACAAGATTTTTAAATAAATAGAGAATTACATAAAGAATCATTTTTATAAAAATTATGGTTTTATAAAAATTGAAGAGGGAAATTATTTAATTTGAATTAGGAGAGAGAGGGCACTTTAATACCCTCAAAAATCTGGCACCCGCTCTCCCCCATGCTTTCATCTTCCCAAAAATTCAATCATTAAACTCAAACCCTCACTCTTCCACTTCTCTCTTCACTTTCTCTCACACTCCACCCATCTAACACTCAAGCTCTCTTCCTCTCTATCTAACTCACGAAAATTCTCCATTCTCTGCCGTAATTTCGAAATTGAGAAGGCCTTGAAGTGTTCTTGCTTCACTCAAGATCAAAACCAAGGTAAACAACACAATCCTCCCTCATAGTTTCATGATTTTACTTCCTCTTCTTCATGGTTCTTCTCTACTCTTCGGATTCTATGCCCTTCTATGGCTAGAAATCCTTACTTTTTCCCTTGTGGTTTTAGATTCTCACCATAACACGATGCATGTGTTTGAGATGGTGAAATCCGGGATCAAACCCATGCAATGAGTGAAAAAGATGCACATGTGTTCATGTGACTTCAAAACCGAGTATTACATCTTCTTCTCCATTTCTTTTGTGTTCTTGCATGACCGAAAGCATTTAAACCATTTCTAGTACATCTTGGATGCTCATTCACTCCATGCATGTGCTAGAAATCGGACCTTAACAGAAGCATGCATGTTGTTCTTGTCAAAATTCCCTAAGAATGCACTCAAAGCAAACAGGGAAGACATGCAATCTGCCAGACTACTTTGTTCAGCTTTGAACAGCCATAACTCGGTCATTACTTAACCAAATCCTGATATTCTTTTTGTATTGGATAGCTCCACGAGTTAACTTTCAAACGCAACTGGTCTCACTATGAAATATTAAATATCGGATTTTTGGCAATTTTTACAAAATGGTTGCGCGGACATCTCTTTTTCTGTGATCACCATTTTTGCCTTGCGTGATCAGTGGCCTTAAACCTAACCATAAATCTGGGGAAAAATAATTTACAAACTTAACATATCCAGTGAATGATGGCTGAAATTTAGTGGCTTAAAACCCCACAAAATGTGCTACTCAAATTCATGAACTTCAGCCACATTTACATCTCATGCACTATAATGTGCAACATTTCTTAGCTTGTTTGGGTTCAATACCCCTATTTTCCCTTCTGAATAAATTTTGAACATTTTTCTTTTTGAAATCCCTCACAAGCATCTGATAATCTGTAAAATACCAAGAGCTTTTATCATTTCTTTGATTTATTAAAATTATTGCAAGAAAATAAGGGTATAAATCACATAAAATACTTCCACAGGTCTATAAATCCGGAATAAATTCATGGATGACCCCTATGGTGAATAATGACCCCTCATTAAATTTCATCGATTTTTGTTGCTGTTTGGTATGATTTCCGATTTTCTTTTTGTTTGGGTATAATAAATCACAAAACCACTTTAGAGAGTGTGAAAATTGTATCTAACGATTTTCACAGCCCTTACCTATGGTGGGTGACTCAGAAAAATAATTTTAAAATTTTTCATCATGCATTACTATTTTTTCCAGTTTTTGGTAATTATAACGGCCTAAAAATAGGAAAAATAGTTCTGATTATCCAAAACTCAAGAAAATTTACCAGAACATCATGTTGTACAGTAGAAGGTTACATACAAAATTTGATGATTTTTCTCTACTGTAAACTATTTTCTCCTATTTTCTAAAGTTAAATACACTCAAATACACCTAAATACACATAAATACCCAAAACCGGATTATACAATATGAAAACCACTTTTGGTATTTTTCCCAGATTAATTACAATGTAAATGGTGTTACAAAAATTTTTGGTAATTTATTTTAACTGTTTAATATTTATTCTTCAATTAATGATTATTTAGAGGAATAAAACAAGGAAAAATAGAAATACCCACTGAAAAATATCTTTTATATTTTTTTCAGCCTGGTTATGTATAATAACAGTTAAATAAAAAGTTTTGGTAATTTTGGAAATTGTTTTCTATTTATTTCAATTTTTATTGGAATAAATGCTCAAAAATCATAAAATATAATTAAACAGCTTGGAAATCCATTTTTATATTTTTCCCAGCTTAGTATTGTGGAATAATAGTTAAATAAAAAGTTTGAGAATTTTCATCCTTTGAATGCCATTTTTCTTGAATTTATGTTGTTATAAAGACTTCAAATTTTGAAAAAGTGTAACCAATTAATATAAAATCCAATACTAAAACATAAATTGGCATTGCACTATAGGTAGAGTTTAGTATATTAGCATTAGATTTTGATATGGAAACTCACTAGTGTGTATTTGATGTCGTAGGATCCCGGTAGTAAGACGTTGGTGCATCCCAAGGCACTACTTGTACCTACATGAAACATTGTGAGTATTCACACACTCCCCTATTTTCAGTTTTTATGTTTTGGGGTGGAAATGCATGTCCTAAACTATTTATATCCGTTGTATTTATTTAACTCGTATAAACTTGGTTGCTATGTTTAGCATATTGTGAGTATTCACACACTCCCCTATTTTCAGTTTTTATGTTTTGGGGTGGAAAAGCATGTCCAGAAAAACTATTGTAACACCCTGAAATATCAAGAGTAGAGTTGAAGGGCTAAAAGTGTAAATCTTGAAGGGCAACTCGGCGAGTCCATGGATGGACTCGGCGAGTAGGGTCGCGATTTTGGTCGCGTGTCAAGTGGCCTACTCGGCGAGTCCAAAGATGGACTCGGCGAGTAGGCGCTGAGTGGAGAAAACCCTAATTCTCGGGGTTGAACCCTATATAAAGAACTTAACATCCATTCCCCTAGCCTCTTTACTCATCCTTAAGTCCAAAAACCCTTAGCATTTGTGTGTGAGTGGATCAAAGTGCATTTGGGAGCTTGAAGAGTATTTGTTAAAGGAATCTTGGGAGTTTGGAGGCTTGGAGTAAGGGGCTTTGCTTGGATCCGTGTTTCATTGCAGTTGAGGCGTTCTTTTGAGGTAATATCTCGTTCTTGGGCTGTTACTCATTGGATTCATCATTTTGGGGTTTATGGGGAGCTTATCTTTGTATGTTTTGGAGTTTGGAGGATAGATCTGAGGTTGCTACCTTAGATATGGAATGGGGAAGGTCTAGAGAGCATTAAAGTCCCTGTGTTTGAGTGCTTAGTGAAGCCATCATGTCCCAAACCCTAGCTCTAAAATGTATAAGGCCTAAATCTCTTTGGATTCACGTAAAGTTTGCCACTTTACGTGATGGATGGGTTGTAGGAGACTAGATCTATGTTTTGGATCAATTGCATGGCTTGGAATGCTTCTGTATGGATTCAGACCGGTGGTACTCGGCGAGTCACATGGGTGGACTCGACGAGTTGCTTGAAGATGAGCTGGAACTCGACGAGTTAGATGAACAACTCGGCAAGTAGGTTGAAGATAGCCTTAGTCTCGGCGAGTCTGTTCTTGGACTCGGCGAGTCTTGTCGAAGAGTCCCAATATTTTCTAGTTGAGTCGAGAATCGGTGAGTCAAGGGATGAATCGGTGAGTTGGGTGCGAGTGGACTCAGAGTTGTTGGACTCGGCGAGTCTCGGGGTGACTCGGCGAGTCTCGGGGTGACTCGGCGAGTCTCGGGGTGCCTCGACGAGTTAGGTCGCGGATTGAGGGAAGTTCTGAGCTTAGGGACTCGGCGAGTCATCGGGTTGACTCAGCGAATAGAGTCAGTCAGGGGTTGACTTTGACCTTGTCCAAGGGTTGACCAGTTGTCTTCCAGGGGTATTTTGGTAATTAAGGGTATTTATTGTGTTGAGTGTTTTGGTGTTCAGTGGAGGAGTTCGTTTCGGAGTTTGGAGCAGCGGGATCTTATCCTTTCAGCCGATAGTTTCGAGGTGAGTTATCCTCACTATATCAACAGGGTCTAAGGCACCAAGGCCGGCCCTTTTATCGGATTGAGATCTGGGTATCTGTTGTTATGTTACTGCTTTGATATGTTTGCATCCTGGTAATTAGGATGGTATTCGTTAGAGACCTGGTTAAAGTCAGTATACTGGTATGTAGGGTGAGGCTATGCTAGTGACCGGTTAGGTCGGTATCCTGTTAGAGTATGTTGTGTTATGTGATCTGCTAGATCGGTTTGCCTGAACATGAATTGTTATGTGATTGTATGTTTATGTGCACATGGTTGTTTGGACTGGAGTTGGGTTGAGGCGGGTCCTGCTTCGTGCTGTAGGCCAAGATACCCAGGGCGAACCGGTTATTCCGAAGGCCCAGCGAGCGGTTCGGATAGGCTGTAGGCCCTACGAGGGCGGACCAGACGTGCCGAGGCTCGGAGAGTGGACCAGGCCGACTGAAGGCCCGATGCGGGCGGACCAGTCATACTGTAGACTCAGAGAGTGGACCAAGTGAGTTGAAGGCCCAGTGCGGGCGGACCAACCACACTGCAGACTTAAGGGACATGATTGGACTTGGAGAGTGGACCAGGTGAGTTGAAGGCCCGATGCGGGCGGACCAACCACACTGCAGATTCGGGGGACATGAATGGACTCGGAGGGTGGACCAGGTGGACTGAAGGCCCGACAAGGCGGACCAGTACCACAGTAGACTCGATATGCATGACTGTTCTGTGATTTGTTATGAGATAGCATGATATGTGTATGGTATATGTGGTTGGTATTTTGGGGGTATCTCACTAAGCTTTCGGGCTTACAGTTGTGGTTTAATGTTTTTCAGGTTCTTCAGGAGACCGTGGCAAGGAAAATGTGTGATCGTACCGCTCCTCATGATTTTGTGGTAATGTGATTCTGGGAATACTCTAAATGATTATTATTGAAAACCTTTTTGTAATAATTTAATGGAATCGGGTTGTTTTTGAAAAATTTAAATTGGTTGGATTTTTCGGTCTTTACAAGTTGGTATCACAGCCTTGGTTTGAGTGAATTGGAAGAACACTCGTGTGACTCCAGTCTCAAATCGAGGAGGGTTTTCAAAAGAGAATTTAAAATGGTTTTCAAAATAAGTAAAGGAGGACGCGGAGGTACGATCAGCCGGAGCCAGTAAGTAACCCCAAAATACCATACATGATAATTGTTTTATTGAGCTTTGATAGAATAGCATGCTAGAGTTAGGCTAGGGATCTTCAGGATTTCATGATGCGTTGCCTGATTTATGATGCCTGCTAGCCTAGGGTTTCCTTGTGAGATATTTCTAGTGTTCCTCTAGTAGTGAGGATAGAGCGTTGTTATGTATGTTTTCACTAGGGTGTTGTGGTAGTACTTCATACAAATATGGGTAGGTGCGGAAGGTAGTATGGGCCCGTACTACTGAAAACACAGGACCCATACGCGTATCAGGGAAACCATGACCTCTACGGTTGGGTTGAGAGTTGGTTCCCGGGATAGTGGGAAGTGTCTGAGATTTTGGTGGTTTATTTTCAGTATGGAGATTTCAGGGCATGCTGGGAGTGGATCCGGGTCAGGATCGGGTGCAGGAGAGGGAGTTGCGGACGGGTCAGTTCCGCCCGAGGTTATCGGTCAGATGATTACGCGCGAGTTGGATGCGAGGATTCGTGAGATCCTGCGCGATGAGGTTGCTTCATTGTTCCGGGCCGAGCTACCGGAACTGTTTGGGTCGATCAAGACCGCCATGGTGGAGTATTTTGATGAGCGCTATGCAGCTCTTGCGGAAACGGCTGCCGCGGCGGCTACAACGGATGTAGCAGCGGCAGGGGGAGGAGCTAGTAGAGGTTTTCAGTATCGGGACTTCGGTAATACGAAGCCTCCCACCTTTAATGGAGTTCAGGATCCGATCGTTGCTATGAGATGGTTATCAGACGTAGAGGGATGTTTCTTCACGTGTTCATGCCCTGCTGATCAGAGGGTGAGGTGTGCTTTGAACCTGTTAAGGCTCGGGGCAAAGGATTGGTGGAGGTTGACCACGGGGTCATATTCGGATGCGCAGAGGGCTGCGGTTTCTTGGGTTCAGTTCAGAGAGATGTTCAACACTCGTTATGTTCCGCAGGTTGAGAGGGAGAGGTTGGCTCAGGAGTTCCTTGAGCTGAAGCAGGATTCGGAGTCGGTGACGGAAATCACCAGGATGTTTACTGAGAGGGCGATGTTTTGCCCTGAGTTCGCTTCGGAGCAGGCTCAGATGTCCTGATATCTGAGTATGCTAAAGAAAGACAACAAACAGTTTGTGTCCGCGCAGAGGTGCGAGACCTTGTTGGAGTTGCAGGAGGCCGCCAGACGGCGTGAGTTAGAGATTGAGTTACGGTTCAGTTGCAGCCGGCGACGAAACGATCTAAGACCGTTGATTCCAGGATAGGAGAACAGGGCAGCCGCGTTTGTGGAAAGTGTGGACGGGGTCAACCCGGAGTTTGTCGGTCCGGTGGTATATGCCCCAAGTGCGGAAAAGAAGGGCACTATGCGAGGGATTTTCGGCAGTCAGTGTCGGTTCGGGACTTGAGGATATGTTATCACTGTCATCAGGTTGGACACTTGAGGGTCAACTGTCCACAGCTTGCTGCAGGACCGGTGCAGGCTCCAGCACCGGCCACGTTGAGGATCACAAGTGGAGGTCAGGGTGGAGCGGAGCCCCCAAGGGCTTAGGGTCGTGCTTTTCAGCTTGCAGCGGAAGAGGTTAGAGCAGTGCCAGATGCTGATGCGGGTATGTTTCTTTCTTGTTGTCTTGTTTATTATGATTATTGTGGAATATCGTTTATCTGCTAGTCTCGTTGGGTGGTTTTCGTTTTGGTATCCGTTGTTCCTTGAGGGTTTGGCATGGTTATGGGATAGTATTTCGGGTTTCCGCTGGTTATCTTTTGTGAGGATTATTGGTGGATGCGGCGTTGGTTTGAATGTCGGGTAGCATCTACACTCTGAGGAGTGGATAATTGAAGATTGGGTTCCTTTCGAGCGAGATGATTGGTGTGGGAATGTGTTTTTGCAGAGGTTGCTAGTGCTAGTGGGAATCAGTCTGCGTGTAAGTGTTGAGTTTTGTGCAAGATTATTTTGGGAGGTCGGTGATAGCGACCGGTGTTTGGTAGTCAGTGCCCTAAGTGGGGGAGAATTGGAGGATTCTCCGGAAGAACGACGAGTATGAAAGGTTGTTTACCTGCATGGGATTCAGTAGTGTCTCGGTCAGCCGAGGGCATTGGTTTGTATGAGTAAATGGCAGGCGTGCGGGGCGGGATACAGACCAAGAGCTTGTTTGTGCAGGGCCTGGGAGCAGGCCGGGATTGAGTATGTATGATGGAGATAGAGTTCGGAACCCCTAGGGGCTTAGAACAGTATGCATGGGAGGATTTTACAGAGGGGTAACTCGGAATGTTGATTGCTAGTTGAGCGGTCCGGATAGACTGAAGGCCAATGGGCGTACCAGTTAGGCCGAAGGCTCAGTGAACGGTCCAGCTAGACTGAAGGCCCTGGAAGGCGGTCCGGGTGTGCTGTAGGTTATGAGAGTGGTCCAGTTTGACTGAAGGCCTGGCAAGGCGGTCCAGTCATGCTGAAGATTCTACATGTGTCGTTAGATCGGTGCGAGGTAATGGATTGAGTATGTCGCGATATATTAGCGTTGCAAGGTGTGGCCCCGGATATTGATCGCAATCAGTGGAGGTAGTGCATGGACTTGAGAATCATCTCGGGTGGATTTAGAGTATGTATGGTGCATGGGATAGCGGTTATGCTATAAAGAGGTGGTGTAGCGTTGGGTGAGCACCGTGGCTCTTGTCGTGGAGACGAGGCGGTCAAGTGGTTTCCTTAGTAAGGAAAGAAGGAGGAATGTAATTCTGAAGGGGAGTGCAAATTCACGGAAGTGAAAGCGGCAGTGTAGAGTTATGATCGGTGTGGTCCGACGTTGGTCATTGAGCAGCGTGTGCGGCGGCGGTATGGGATGACATCATAAGGGGATGTCTGCTGAGGTCGCAGGAGGAGATTCCGAGGTTGTAACATCAAGAGGCTCATAAGGGATGCAGGTATGGAGCTTTGTAATCCCAGCTTGATTTCGGTAAAGGATTTGTGTATCAGTGGTTCATCCTGAGGGATGTTTTGAGGGTCATTAGAGTGATGGGTTTCCTAACCCGAGGGTGCTAGAGCTGGTTCAGCATGTGCATTCGATTGCAAGAGGAGAAATCATGGGATTTGGTCTGAAGAGTGTGTCTTTCTGTCAGCATGGAATGGATAGAGTTGGACTCGGATCGGGAATCGGATGGTGCATAGTTATTTGTAGCTCATATGGGTCGAGTAATGGTTGTGATTTAGAGCAGTGTTACATCAAGAGTGGTACCCAGTTGTTGTGTGTGGTTATCAGAGGGTAAAACCGGTGCCCGGTTCGAGTTTCTATGGGTATGCCTTGAGGGACCTGGTCCGGTTAAGGCCAGGTGGCGTGTTGTGGGAGTATTTTTGGAGATGAGTTGTCGTAGGCTTCGAGGATGAAGCCTAATTTAAGTGGGGGAGAATTGTAACACACCGAAATATCAAGAGTAGAGTTAAAGGGCTAAAAGTGTAAATCTTGAAGGGCAACTCGGCGAGTCCATGGATGGACTCGGCGAGTAGGGTCGCGATTTTGGTCGCGTGTCAAGTGGCCTACTCGGCGAGTCCAAAGATGGACTCGGCGAGTAGGTGCTGAGTGGAGAAAACCCTAATTCTCGGGGTTGAGCCCTATATAAAGAACTTAACATCCATTCCCCTAGCCTCTTTACTCATCCTCAAGTCCAGAAACCCTTAGCATTTGTGTGTGAGTGGATCAAAGTGCATTTGGGAGCTTGAAGAGTATTTGTTAAAGGAATCTTGGGAGTTTGGAGGCTTGGAGCAAGGGGCTTTGCTTGGATCCGATTTTCATTGCAGTTGGGGCGATCTTTTGAGGTAATATCTCGTTCTTGGGCTGTTACTCATTGGATTCATAATTTTGGGGTTTATGGGGAGCTTATCTTTGTATGTTTTGGAGTTTGGAGGATAGATCTGAGGTTGCTACCTCAGATATGGAATGGGGAAGGTCTAGAGAGCATTAAAGTCCCTGTGTTTGAGTGCTTAGTGAAGCCATCATGTCCCAAACCCTAGCTCTAAAATGTATAAGGCCTAGATCTCTTTGGATTCACGTAAAGTTTGCCACTTTACGTGATGGATGGGTTGTAGGAGGCTAGATCTTTGTTTTGGATCAATTGCATGGCCTGGAATGCTTCTGTATGGATTTAGACCGGTGGTACTCGGCGAGTCACATGGGTGGACTCGATGAGTTGCTTGAAGATGAGTCAAAACTAACAACTCGGCGAGTAGGTTGAAGATAGGCTTAGACTCGGCGAGTCTGTTCTTGGACTTGGCGAGTCTTGTCGAAGAGTCCCAATATTTTCTGGTTGAGTCGAGAATCGGTGAGTCAAGGGATGACTCGGTGAGTTGGGTGCGAGTGTACTCAGAGTTGTTGGACTCAGCGAGTCTCGGGGTGACTCGGCGAGTTAGGTCGCGGTTTGAGGGAAGTTCTGAGCTTAGGGACTCGGCGAGTCATCGGGTTGACTCGGCGAGTAGAGTCAGTCAGGGGTTGACTTTGACCTTGTCCAAGGGTTGACCAGTTGCCTTCTAGGGGTATTTTGGTAATTAAGGGTATTTATTGTGTTGAGTGTTTTGGTGTTCAGTGGAGGAGTTCGTTTCGGAGTTTGGAGCAGCGGGATCTTATCCTTTCAGCCGATAGTTTCGAGGTGAGTTATCCTCACTATATCAACAGGGTCTAAGGCACCAAGGCTGGCCCTTTTATCGGATTGAGATCTGGGTATCTGTTGTTATGTTACTGCTTTGATATGTTTGCATCCTGGTAGTTAGGATGGTATTCGTTAGAGACCTGGTTAAAGTTAGTATACTGGTATGTAGGGTGAGGCTATGCTAGTGACCGGTTAGGTCGGTATCCTGTTAGAGTATGTTGTGTTATGTGATCTGCTAGATCGGTTTGCCTGAACATGAATTGTTATGTGATTGTATGTTTATATGCACATGGTTGTTTGGACTGGAGTTGGGTTGAGGCGGGCCCTGCTTCGTGCTGTAGGCCAAGATACCCAGGGCGGACCGTTTATTCCGAAGGCCCAGCGAGCGGTCCGGATAGGCTGTAGGCCCCACGAGGGCGAACCAGATGTGCCGAGGCTCGGAGAGTGGACCAGGCCGACTGAAGGCCCGATGCAGGCGGACCAGTCATACTGTAGACTCAGAGAGTGGACCAGGTGAGTTGAAGGCCCAGTGCGGGCGGACCAACCACACTGCAGACTCAAGGGACATGATTGGAATCGGAGAGTGGACCAGGTGAGTTGAAGGCCCGGTGCGGGCGGACCAACCACACTTTAGACTCGGGGGACATGAATGGACTCGGAGGGTGGACCAGGTGGACTGAAGGCCCGACAAGGCGGACCAGTACCATAGTAGACCCGATATGCATGATTGTTCTGTGATTCATTATGAGATAGCATGATATGTGTATGGTATATGTGGTTGGTATTTTGGGGGTATCTCACTATGCTTTCGGGCTTACAGTTGTGGTTTAATGTTTTTCAGGTTCTTCAGGAGACCGTGGCAAGGCAAATGCGTGATCGTACCGCTCCTCATGATTTTGTGGTAATGTGATTCTGGGAATACTCGAAATGATTATTCTTGAAAACCTTTTTGTAATAATTTAATGGAATCGGGTTGTTTTTGAAAAATTTGAATTGGTTGGATTTTTCGGTCGTTACAAGTTGGTATCAGAGCCTTGGTTTGAGTGAATTGGAGGAACACTCAAGTGACTCCAGTCTCAAATCGAGGAGGGTTTTCAAAAGAGAATTTAAAATGGTTTTCAAAATAAGTAAAGGAGGACGCGGAGGTACGATCAGCCGGAGCCAGTAAGTAACCCCAAATACCATACATGATGATTGTTTTATTGAGCTTTGATAGAACAGTGATATGTGCATATTTAGTGTGTATTAAGTGTAGTATTTATTCATATATTAGCTAAATTGTTGCATATTTTGGACAAAAGGTACTTAAAAGTGTTAAATTATGTTTTTCAGTCCAAAGATGAAGCTCGGAAGCGAAAGGAAGCAAGAGAAGCGGTTAGGAGCTCAAGAGTGGAAAGAAGAAAGAAAACACCCATAAAAGGCTTCTACTCGTCGAGTTGCCCCTGGACTCGACGAGTCCGGTCGCGGATTCAGAAAGATAAGCATTCGGAAGTCAAGATAGTTATCGGATTACGACTATTGTGAGAGGGACTCGACGAGTCGGAACGCATATATAAAGATAACTCTACAATGCGAGAGAGGAGAATTCTGGGAAGTTTCAGAAGTGCTTAGCTGCGAATAAGAAGCCAGAAGAACCCTAGAAGTCGACCAAGGAAGCTAGAATCCAATCTCGGGAGTAATTAAGGCGTAATTTCACCATTCTACTTAATTCTTTTGTTTTGTCAATATGATTAAGCAACTTGAACTTATTTGTTTGCTGTTATTTACCTTAGTTATGAACTAATTTCTTTAGACTTCTGTTTGGGGATACAAAGTTGACAATATGGTTTGATTGATTGGTAGAATTAATTCCAAGTTGGTGATTAATTGTTATTTTAGCTTGCTAAAGAACCTTGTGTGTGAATGATAATTAATTTTCTGTTAATAGGAAGATAATTGATTAGCATGAACATCTATTGATTATCAACCTCATATGATATGTGACCACTATATCATATGTCTAGGATTAATGAATATGAAACTAGGATTAATAAGGAAATTGAGTAAACTCATATGCAAGCTTGTAAGATGACCATCGAACAAGAAGTTAATTAAGAATAACGAATTAATTAGCTATTGCAAGTCTAAATTAACCCGAATAATTAATCTAGTAAATATAATTAAATTAAGCAATTGGCCACTGTTTGAATTAGTTTATTTGCTAAGGATTAGGGTAGTGAACACAAACTTAATCACTTGAATCGGTAGCCAACGAAAGAATTAATCCATTGCACTATTACCTTAAAATCAACCATAAAGTTAACCGAGTTGAACTAAACAGAAGTTTCTTTCCCATTATTGAATCTAGTTAATTTGTTCTTTTCTAGTCTTGCATTAGTTTTAGTTAGTAAGTTTCTAGTCTTGTAAAACTAGAGAAAAAACCCTTATTTGCTAAAGTAACTTAGATAGAATTAGTTTTTAATTTAATTTGCCGTTCCCTGTGTTCGATACCCTGCTTATTGAGCTATACCACAATTGATAGGTTCACTGCCTTTTGTGTGTTATTTGATAATTAAAGTAGGATTAAAACTAAGTGAGTTTTACACACATCAAGTTTTTGGCGCCGTTGCCGGGGAACGGTTCTAAAATTAGCATTAAAATTCTAATTCAATCGATCCTTTGTGTAAGATTCATCTTACACAAAGTTAATTTCTGTTTCATTTTTTTGTTTAAGTTTTAGTTAAAAAAAAAAAAAAAAAAAAAACCGTTGATTTTAACTTGAACTCGCCGAGTGCATTCGCCCCGAGTCAGCGAGTCTGACGCTGAATCAGATTTAATTTTTGTTCTTTTTTTACGCGTTTTGTTTTGTTTTAGTTTGCAGTTGGTTCATGACCCGAGGATCTGCTACGCCTCTAGTTCCCCCTCATGAAGATTCGGAAACCACATTAAGAAGAAACAAGGGCAAAACCGTTGGAGAAACCGCTTCTTCAAAGAACTCACCACTCAAAAACATCAAATCCGTTTTTAGCAAGAAAAGGAGCAGCAAAGCAGGAGCATCCAGTGCGTCGTTGACAACCGAAGATCCGATCCCAAAAGACACCGATTACGAGACCGAAGAAGAAAGCGAGCACACATCCGAGTTTGAAGACGACTTAGCCACCGCTATGGCTAATATTGACGAAATCCCCATGGGGGAGTGGAAGAAAAGGATGCGTGATGACACCGGCCCGGGACTTGTGCAACCCGCAATCCCCGCTACCGCTATGTTTGAACTAAAGGGCCATATTCTCGCTCAACTCAAGGAGATACCTTTTCACGGGAGAGATCATGAAGACGCCTATAAGCACTTAGATGAAGTAAATGATGTGGCGTATTACTTCAATGTACCTAATCTGCCCCGCGAGATCCAGCTACTACGCATGCTTCCTGTCACATTTAAAGGAGCTGCAAAGGATTGGTTGAAGTCACTCCCTCCCGGATCGGTTACCACATGGGCCAAAATGAAAGAAGAGTTCATAGATCACTTCTGCCCACCTTCCAAGATAGCCAAGCTAAAGAAAGCCATTGCCAACTTCGAGCAACAACCCGGCGAATCTCTATATGAAGCTTGGGAAAGATACAAGAGCCTACTTCGAAATTGCCCCCACCATGATCTCAATAGCCAACAAGAGGTCTCTATCTTTTATGATGGAGTAAATGTCACCACGAGGCAACTACTCGATTCACAAGGCCCACTCACCCGAAAGCCACCTCCGGAAATAAAGGAGTTAATTGAAGAATTCTCCAGGCATTCTAGAGAATACCACAACCCGAGGAATGAAGTGAGTCGAGGAGTAGTAAATTCGGTAAACGATGGTATGGCGGCGGTGATAGCTAAACTCGATAGCCTAGACCGAAGAATGACAAAAATGGATCAAACGATCCATGCTATTAGAGTTGGATGTGAAAATTGTGGCGGTCCCCATCTTACCAAGGAATGTGATCGAGACGAGAATGGAAATAAAAAGGCTCAAGTATTCTACTCCAGCGGCGATAGATACGATGAAGACTGGAGGAAACCGAAGAAGGAATGGCTCCCATACGAAGAGTACAGAAAGGCTAAGGAAGAGAAATATAAACAGAGGGAGAGGGGATACTATCAAAAGGAAGAACCGGTGATGGACAAGAAGACGAATTTTGAAGAATTACTTACAAAATTCATAACCGCGTCCGAGAAAAGACATAATGATCATGATGTAGCAATGCAAGAAACCAGAAATATGTTGAGGAATCAGCAAGCTTCTATTCTTAACATAGAGAAACAGCTGGGCCAACTTGCACATCAAGTAAACGAAAGAAGACCGGGCCAACTTCCGAGCGACACCCAACCCAATCCAAGAAATGAGAACGTGAGCGTAATAACCTCCAGCGGTGAAGAAGAATTGGCAGAAACATTAAATGTCTCCAAGAAGAAGGCAGAAAAGGAAGAAAACCCAGAACAAGAAAAACTCGATCCGACTCGCCGAGTCACCCAAATGGACTCGACGAGTCCCGTCGGGAATGAAGAAAATGCCAGTTTTCTGAAGCCATACAATCCTCCTTTGCCATACCCATCCAGAGCCATGCCTTCAGAAAAAGTTCAAGCCTATAGAACCTTCATGGAGCATGTTAAAGCTTTACAAGTCAATATGCCATTCGTGGACACAATGCTCCAAACTCCTAAATATTTTAACTTGCTTAAAGGCTTGTTTGCTGCTAGGAAAGATCTTGCTGAAGTCGCGGAGATATTGATGAGTGAGCTGCCTGAGAAGAAGGGTGATCCGGGTAACATAGTAATTCCGTGCCAATTTGGTAATGAAGTTTCTACACAAGCATTGGCTGATTCAGGGGCAAGCATTAATTTGATGCCCTATTCATTCTTTAAGAAGCTGAATTTACCAGCACCAAAGCCGGTAAATATGAGAATCCATTTGGCAAATAAAACAATAATTCATCCACAAGGCATATGTGAAAATCTCCTTATCAAGGTGGACAAGTTTATTTTCCCAGTAGACTTCGTGGTGGTGGAGATGAAAGAAGACCCCGAAATACCAATTATTTTGGGAAGAACATTCTTAAACACCGCAGGTGCCCTAATTGACATATGTGAGTCTACTTTGACATTAAGAGTGGGTGATGAGTCGGTGATGTTTAAAGCTAATCCAGAGGTCAAGCAAGAAGAAGTAAAAGGGATGGAGGTCCAACACGCCGATGTGGCATGCCTTGATACGATGCCATTTGGAGAAGAGTCGAGCACAAAAGAGGATGAGGACATAAATGGAAGCAGAGCGGAAGCTGATCACCAATTCACTACTAAACCTAGAGCACGGACCGCAGTGAAATATGAAGTTATCAAATTTAAAGAAAAGGAGGTTTAAAAGTTGGTGAAAAAGCATGGGTTGAAAAAGAAGAAGAGGAAAAGAGAGGCCCAACCAGTTGAGGATGATACAGAGAAAAAAAGAAGAGACGAATTAAAGAGGGCTTACAAGAAGAAGATTCACGCCTACAAGACTAAGTATAAACCACAAAAAGTGAGGCGTACATTCCCGATGCTTGAAGATGACAAAACATAAATGGGAAGGAGTCTAGCTAATGACTCCGCAAAAAGAAGCGCTTGGCGGGAGGCAACCCGTCGTTAGAGTTTGCTTTCTTATACTCTTTAGTTTTTTTTGTTTTGTGTTTCAATTTTAATCTTCCAAATCATCGGACTGGTCTGCTTAAGGGAGCGCCTAGCTTAAGAGTGGGGTGAAAAGATTTTGAATAAATAACAAAATTTTAAAAATTAGTAATGTTTAAAAGAGACTCGCCGAGTCTGACCTTGACTCGACGAGTATATACTGATTTCAGAAAAATTTTAACTGCGCGATTCGACTCGCCGAGTCTGATCCTGACTTGACGAGTCGATTTTATTTACAGAAAAAAAATAATCATTTTCGAAATTACTTTTACATCAAATAGGGTTTTAACCCTAAAAATTCAGTTTCCACACCACACTCGCTGGGTGCCTCTCTCTACAACTCTCTCTCAAGCATTCAAGTGTTCTTCAACCTTTCTTCCAAATTCTCAAGATTTAAACTCAAAAGGTAACAACTTTATTCTTGATTTCTAGATAGAATGTGATTATAAGGTCATCTATATTTGCAATTTCATGAAAAAACCCGTTTTTGAAAAAGTGACTAAATTCTAGGATTTCGATTTTGTCATGAATATTGTTGTTTTGAAAGTTGATTGTGGCCTTATTACTTAGTAGGAAGTCCCTGAACAAAACCCTTGCAAGAATTTAAAGGTTACATGGTTCAATTTTGTGAGACCCATCGACCGACTCGTACAGGTCGCGCGACTCGCCGAGTCGGGCATGGACTCGACGAGTCCAGTCGATTTGCAGAAACAGTTCGTTTTAATTATATTCTGTGTTTTCTGGGTCTGGTTTATATGTTTTGCAGGAATCATGTTTAGAAGAGGACAATCTTCAAGGGGTATCCATGGGGAATTTCCATGGTTGAATTTCCCACAAATCGAATCCGCTTCAACAATGCGGAAGTGGAAGAAGAAGCTTTCCGATATCAAAAAGAAGGAGGTCTATGTACCGAACAGAATTGATTGGGAGTGGTTGCAAAATGTGCGATATGAAGAAGAATTAGCTCCGTACCTTTTAAAGGAGTTTCAACATGACGGCGAGTCAATGATATGTGATGGTTGGAGCCGGGTCTTCCGCATACAAGAGCCGGTATATTTGGAGCTTTGCTTGGAGTTTTTCTCCACGGTATCATTTACCGGTGGAGTGGATTTATATCATCCGGCGAGCTTCACTTTTTGTCTTGGGGGCGAGTATCATCAATGCTCGGTGGTGGATCTTGCTTGCCGGCTAGGGATTTATGATCAACCTTTGGTTTCAACGAACCTCTTTCGGGCCTTTTTGGCAACCACTCACATGGTGTTTCCCGATGGGGTTACTAGCACGGGTTGGTGGAATACTATAGGGAATAAAGTTTATATCCCGAAGTCTGCGCAGGAAGGGAGCATCCGATCCCCGACCCACCGCCTCATTCACCGCCTTATTTCCTCCACCATCAACCAAAGGAAGGACGATGACAAGGTTTCCAACCTTGATGTTTTCTACCTATGGAGCATTATCACGCCCGGCATCTTTTGCAACATCCCGTGGTGCATTGCTTCATACCTCTCAGCGGGTGCGGTCAAAGATCGCAAAACATCTCGTATCAATGGAGGAATGTTTGTCACTCGATTGGCTAATTCATTCGGGTTGATGAACCGTGGTGCCTGGAACCTCCTAACATTGATCCCGACACCCCCATTTAATCCCATTCTTTTCCGCAGAGCACGAATCATTGAAGACTATGGTGGTGGCCATTATGCCATCCCAAATGATGACCCAGTTGTAGGTCCCGAAGCACAGGGAAGGAGGGTGAGATCGCGAAGGGAAAGGGATGTGGAGGATGAGCCGTCAGTGATTCCGGTAGAGACTGAAGACGTACCAATGGATTGGTACAATATAGAGATGAGGCGGATGCAAGACCAAATGGCTAGGGGGCTAAATTTTAGCAACCAATCCCACATACGACTTTTTGACCACTTCAATATTCCACATATTGATGGTGGGAATTATCCATACATTCCATCGTGGGACGAGAGGTTTGGTGCACGACAAAGCGGAGCTGGGGGAAGTAGAGCCAACGATGATGAGGAGGAAGATGAAGATTGATCTTTGTGTTTTTTTGTTCAAACAATTGCAATTTTTATTTTGTTTTGTTTTTGGTGTGTATGCTTTGAGATATTATTTTGTTTAATAGTTGTTTGCTTTAGTTATTTTCAGGATTGCATTTTGATTGCTTGCTTAGGATGGTATAGAGATGTAAAGCATGGATGTTTTTGCGTATGAGAGCAAGTCAAGGAAGCGAGTTTTTAACGTCAAAGTGTCAAGTCCGGTCTTAGGGGTATGAGCGATTGAGTCCGCATGTGAGGAAGGGTTAATGAAGTTGTTAGAGGCTAAAACAGTTGCCACATACCAAGATTTTTCATTCAGTGGCCAACTCGTCGAGTGCACTAAGCTGACTCGACGAGTCGCTTTGTATTTCCAGAAATTTTGAGAAGGCGCGCTGCTACTCGGCGAGTCCATCATCAGACTCGACGAGTCATTCATTTTTTGAGCCGAACGACTGCTGATTTGATGCTAATACTTATACCACTTGCATCCTTCTAATTCCATATCCATTCTTGAAGATCTTACGCCGATTTTCGCATATTTAGAGCGACCCACACGAGACATGGATGAGATTTTTTTTTTCCATGTATGAAGTTTATTGAAGATGGAGCTTAAATGAAAGTGATCAACCTATCCACTACTATCCCAGGGGAGTTTGTTCCAATTCCCTCTTTATTTTTCTGTTTTTATGCATAATATGCAATGAGGGCATTGCATCACATAAGTGTGGGGTAGGGGGTTGGTTACATAATAGTCAAATTTTAAAAAATTTGCATACCAAAAGGATTATTTAGGATCTAATTTAGAAAATTTTGGTAAAAAATTAGGATTCCATGTTAGAATTGTGTTAATAATTGCATGACAACCCAAATGTTTAGTTGATCCTATATACGTTCTAGTGCATTTGTGGCTTCCTTATTTCAGTGAAATCATGAGACAAAAACACAACCTTGCTCAGCCTGAGGGATGCAATATGTTTAGCAGCCTAAACCTGAAATGTATCCAGGAAGATTTTTATCATTAGCCAATAAAGGTTGAGATTGAGCGCCCCTGCTTAAGCATGTAGGGATTTGAGTGAAAAAAAAAGTGAGGTATACATGAAAAAAAAAAAAAAAAGAGAGAATTACAAGAAAAATTGTAAGAATTTTTGGAGCATCAAAGTCAAATATCAAATATGAAGATCGAAAATTCCAAGAACTTCAAAAAGTTGAAGATACCAAAAATCAAACAACAAGGTGGTGAATTCAAAGATATCCAAGATCAAATTATCAAGCAAGTGAAGAATTCCAAAGAGCTCCGATGTGGTATCAAAAGTTGTAATTCTAGATTATGTATGCTTGGGTTGCTCAATTAAAAATACCTTGAGGGTAAAGAGGTTTTCTGAGGATGGATTCGGAGGGTTGCATAAAATGAGCATAGTTCGGGGTGAGTGGGCGAATGTTTATGAGGATTGTGAGTATTTGAAGTATGGGGGGTTTTTAGGAATTTTAGACACAAATGCATGCGTTGCGGTCTTGGCATAATGGATGGGTTGGATTGGAGTTATTATATGTGATTCTAATGTGTTAAAATTCAGTTTTGCTTGAGGGCAAGCAAAAGACATGTGTGGGGTATTTTGATATGTGCATATTTAGTGTGTATTAAGTGTAGTATTTATTCATATATTAGCTAAATTGTTGCATATTATGGACAAAAGGTACTTAAAAGTGTTAAATTATGTTTTTCAGTCCAAAGATGAAGCTTGGAAGCGAAAGGAAGCAAGAGAAGCGGTTAGGAGCTCAAGAGTGGAAAGAAGAAAGAAAACACCCATAAAAGGCTTCTACTCGTCGAGTTGCCCCTTGACTCGACGAGTCCGGTCGCGGATTCAGAAAGATAAGCATTCGGAAGTCAAGATAGTTATCGGATTATGACTATTGTGAGAGGGACTCGACGAGTCACCATATGACTCGACGAGTCGGAACGCATATATAAAGATAACTCTACAATGCGAGAGAGGAGAATTCTGGGAAGTTTCAGAAGTGCTTAGCTGTGAATAAGAAGCCAGAAGAACCCTAGAAGTCGACCAAGGAAGCTAGAATCCAATCTCGGGAGTAATTAAGGCGTAATTTCACCATTCTACTTAATTCTTTTGTTTTGTCAATATGATTAAGCAACTTGAACTTATTTGTTTGCTGTTATTTACCTTAGTTATGAACTAATTTCTTTAGACTTCTGTTTGGGGATACAAAGTTGACAATATGGTTTGATTGATTGGTAGAATTAATTCCAAGTTGGTGATTAATTGTTATTTTAGCTTGCTAAAGAACCTTGTGTGTGAATGATAATTAATTTTCTGTTAATAGGAAGATAATTGATTAGCATGAACATCTATTGATTATCAACCTCATATGATATGTGACCACTATATCATATGTCTAGGATTAATGAATATGAAACTAGGATTAATAAGGAAATTGAGTAAACTCATATGCAAGCTTGTAAGATGACCATCGAACAAGAAGTTAATTAAGAATAACGAATTAATTAGCTATTGCAAGTCTAAATTAACCCGAATAATTAATCTAGTAAATATAATTAAATTAAGCAATTGGCCACTGTTTGAATTAGTTTATTTGCTAAGGATTAGGGTAGTGAACACAAACTTAATCACTTGAATCGGTAGCCAAGGAAAGAATTAATCCATTGCACTATTACCTTAAAATCAACCATAAAGTTAACCGAGTTGAACTAAACAGAAGTTTCTTTCCCATTATTGAATCTAGTTAATTTGTTCTTTTCTAGTCTTGCATTAGTTTTAGTTAGTAAGTTTCTAGTCTTGTAAAACTAGAGAAAAAACCCTTATTTGCTAAAGTAACTTAGATAGAATTAGTTTTTAATTTAATTTGCCGTTCCCTGTGTTCGATACCCTGCTTATTTAGCTATACCACAATTGATAGGTTCACTGCCTTTTGTGTGTTATTTGATAATTAAAGTAGGATTAAAACTAAGTGAGTTTTACACACATTAAACAGCATGCTAGAGTTAGGCTAGGGATCTTCAGGATTTCATGATGCGTTGCCTGATTTATGATGCCTGCTAGCCTAGGGTTTCCTTGTGAGAGATTTCTAGTGTTCCTCTAGTAGTGAGGATAGAGCGTTGTTATGTATGGTTTCACTAGCGTGTTATGGTAGTACTTCATACAAATATGGGTAGGTGTGGAAGGTAGTATGGGCCCGTACTACTGAAAGCACAGGACCCATACACGTATCAGGGAAACCATGACCTCTAGGGTTGGGTTGAGAGTTGGTTCCCGGGATAGTGGGAAGTGTCTGAGATTTTGGTGGTTTATTTTCAGTATGGAGATTTCAAGGCATGCTGGAAGTGGATCCGGGTCAGGATCGGGTGCAGGAGAGGGAGTTGTAGACGGGTCAGTTCCGCCCGAGGTTATCGGTCAGATGAGTACGCGCGAGTTGGATGCGAGGATTCGTGAGATCCTGCACGATGAGGTTGCTGCATTGTTCCAGGTTGAGCTGCCAGAACTGTTTGGGTCGATCAAGACCGCCATGGTGGAGTATTTTGATGAGCGCTATGCGGCTCTTGCGGAAACGGCTGCCGCGGCGGCTACAGCGGCTGTATCAGCGGCAGGGGGAGGAGCTAGTAGAGGATTTCAGTATCGGGACTTCGGTAATACGAAGCCTCCCACCTTTGATGGAGTTCAGGATCCGATCATTGCTATGAGATGGTTATCAGACGTGGAGGGATGTTTCTTCACGTGTTTATGCCCTGCTGATCAGAGGGTGAGGTGTGCTCTGAACCTATTAAGGCTCGGGGCAAAGGATTGGTGGAGGTTGACCACGGGGTCATATTCGGATGCGCAGAGGGCTGCGGTTTCTTGGGATCAGTTCAGAGAGATGTTCAACACTAGTTATGTTCTGCAGGTCAAGAGGGAGAGGTTGGCTCAGGAGTTCCTTGAGCTGAAGCAGGATTCGGAATCGGTGACAGAAATCACCAGGATGTTTACTGAGAGGGCGATGTTTTGCGCTGAGTTCGCTTCGGAGCAGGCTCAGATGTCCCAATATCTGAGTATGCTAAAGAAAGACATCAAACAATTTGTGTCCGTACAGAGGTGCGAGACCTTGTTGGAGTTGCAGGAGGCCGCCAGGCGGCGTGAGTTAGAGATTGAGTTACAGTTGTGTGACCTGAGGCAAGCTCGGGTTCGGTCGCAGTCGACGATGAAACGGTCTAAGACCGTTGATTCCAGGATAGGAGATCAGGGCAGCCACGTTTGTGGAAAGTGTGGGCGGGGTCACGCCGGAGTTTGTCGGTCCGGTGGTACATGCTGCATGTGCGGAAATGAGGGGCACTATGCGAGGGATTGTCGGCAGTCAGTGCCGGTTCGGGGCTTGAGGATATGTTATCACTGTCATCAGGTTGGACACTTGAAGGTCAACTGTCCACAGCTTGCTGCAGGACCGGTGCAGGCTCCAACACTGGCCACGTTGATGATCACAGGTGGAGGTCAGGGTGGAGCGGAGCCCCCAAGGGCTTAGGGTCGTGCTTTTCAGCTTGCAGCGGAAGAGGTTAGAGCAGTGCCGGATGCTGATGCGGGTATGTTTCTATCTTGTTGTCTTGTTTATTATGATTATTGTGGAGTATCGTTTATGTGCTAGTCTCGTTGGGTGGTTTTCGTTTTGGTATCCGTTGTTCCTTGAGGGTTTGGCATGGTTATGGGATAGTATTTCGGGTTTTTGCTGGTTATCTTTTGTGAGGATTATTGGTGGATGCGGCGTTGGTTTGAATGTCGGGTAGCATCTGCAGTTTGAGGAGTGGATAATTGAAGATTGGGTTCCTTTCGAGGGAGATGATTGGTGTGGAAATGTGTTTTTGCAGAGGTTGCTAGTGCTAGTGGGAATCAGTGTGTGTGTAAGTGTTGAGTTTTGTGCAAGGTTATTTTAGGAGGTCGGTGATAGCGACCGGTGGTTGGTAGTCAGTGCCCTAAGTGGAGGAGAATTGGAGGATTCTCCGGAAGAACGACGAGTATGAAAGGTTGTTTACCTGCATGGGATTCAGTAGTGTCTCGGTCAGCCGAGGGCATTGGTTTGTATGAGTAAATGGCAGGCGTGCGGGGCGGGATACAGACCAAGAGCTTGTTTGTGCAGGGCCTGGGAGCAGGCCGGGATTGAGTATGTATCATGGAGATAAAGTTCGGAACCCCTAGGGGGCTAGAACAGTATGCATGGGAGGATTTTCCGGAGAGGTAACTCGGAATGTTGATTGCTAGTTGAGCGGTCCGGATAGACTGAAGGCCAATGGGTGTACCAGTCAGGCCGAAGGCTCGGTGAACGGTCCAGCTAGACTGAAGGCCCTGGAAGGCGGTCGGTGTGTGTTGAAGGTTATGAGAGTGGTCCAGTCTGACTGAAGGCCTGGCAAGGCGGTCCAGTCATGTTGAAGACTCTGCATGTTTCGTTAGATCGGTGCGAGGTAATGGATTGAGTATGTCGCGATATATTAGCGTTGCATGGTCTAGCCCCAGATATTGATCGCACTCAGTGGAGGTAGTTCATGGACTTGAGAATCTTCTAGGGTGGATTCAGAGTATGTATGGTGCATGGGATAGTGGTTATGCTATAAAGAGGTGGTGTAGCGTTGGGTGAGCACCGTGGCTCTTGTCGTGGTGACAAGGCGGTCAAGTGGTTTCCTTGGTAAGGAAAGAAGGAGGAATGTAATTCTAAAGGGGAGTGCAAATTCACGGAAGTGAAAGCGGCAGTGTAGAGTTATGATCGGTGTGGTCCGATGGTGGTCATTGAGTAGCGTGTGCGGCGGTATGGGATGACATCATGAGGGGATGTCTGCTGAGGTCGCAGGAGGAAATTCCGAGGTTGTAACGTCAAGAGGCTCATAAGGGATGCAGGTATGAAGCTTTGTAATCCCAGCTTGATTTCGGTAAAGGATTTGTGTATCAGTGGTTCATCCTGAGGGATGTTTTGAGGGTCGTCAGAGTGATGGGTTTCCTAACCCGAGGGTGCTAGAGCTGGTTCAGCATGTGCATTCGATTGCAAGAGGAGAAATCATGGGAGTAGGTCTGAAGAGTGTGTCTTTCTGTCAGTATGGAATGGATAGAGTTGGACTCGGATTGAGAATCGGATGGTGCATAGTTATTTATAGCTCATATAGGTCGAGTAATGGTTGTGATTTGGAGCAGTGTTGCATCAAGAGTGGTACCCAGTTGTTCTGTGTGGTTATCAGAGGGTAAAACCGGTGCCCGGTTTGAGACGGTGGTCAGGACACCGCAAGGAAGGAGAAAGTGAGTTCGAGTTTCGATGGGTATGCCTTGAGGGACCTGGTCCGGTTAAGGCCAGGTGGCGTGTTGTGGGAGTATTTTTGGAGATGAGTTGTCGTAGGCTTCGAGGACGAAGCCTAATTTAAGTGGGGGAGAATTGTAACACCCCGAAATATCAAGAGTAGAGTTGAAGGGCTAAAAGTGTAAATCTTGAAGGGCAACTCGACGAGTCCATGGATGGACTCGGCGAGTAGGGTCGCGATTTTGGTCGCGTGTCAAGTGGCCTACTCGGCGAGTCCAAAGATGGACTCGGCGAGTAGGTGCTGAGTGGAGAAAACCCTAATTCTCGGGGTTGAGCCCTATATAAAGAACTTAACATCCATTCCCCTAGCCTCTTTACTCATCCTCAAGCCCAGAAACCCTTAGCATTTGTGTGTGAGTGGATAAAAGTGCATTTGGGAGCTTGAAGAGTATTTGTTAAAGGAATCTTGGGAGTTTGGAGGCTTGGAGCAAGGGGCTTTGCTTGGATCTGAGTTTCATTGCAGTTAGGGCGTTCTTTTGAGGTAATATCTCGTTCTTGGGCTGTTACTCATTGGATTCATCATTTTGGGGTTTATGGGGAGCTTAGCTTTGTATGTTTTGGAGTTTGGAGGATAGATCTGAGGTTGCTACCTTAGATATGTAATGGGGAAGGTCTAGAGAGCATTAAATTCCCTGTGTTTGAGTGCTTAGTGAAGCCATCATGTCCCAAACCCTAGCTCTAAAATGTATAAGGCCTAGATCTCTTTGGATTCACGTAAAGTTTGCCACTTTACGTGATGGATGGGTTGTAGGAGGCTAGATCTATGTTTTGGATCAATTGCATGGCCTAGAATGCTTCTGTATGGATTCAGACCGGTGGTACTCGGCGAGTCACATGGGTGGACTCGACGAGTTGCTTGAAGATGAGCTGGAACTCGACGAGTTGGATGAACAACTCGGCGAGTAGGTTGAAGATAGCCTTAGACTCGGCGAGTCTGTTCTTGGACTCGGCGAGTCTTGTCGAAGAGTCCCAATATTTTCTGGTTGAGTCGAGAATCGGTGAGTCAAGGGATGACTCGATGATTTGGGTGCGAGTGGACTCAGAGTTGTTAGACTCGACGAGTCTCGGGGTGACTCGGCGAGTTAGGTCGCAGATTGAGGGAAGTTCTGAGCTTAGGGACTCGGCGAGTCATCGGGTTGACTCGACGAGTAGAGTCAGTCAGGGGTTAACTTTGACCTTGTCCAAGGGTTGACCAGTTGTCTTCCAGGGGTATTTTGGTAATTTAGGGTATTTATTGTGTTGAGTGTTTTGGTGTTCAGTGGAGGAGTTCGTGTTGGAGTTTGGAGCAGCGGGATCTTATCCTTTTAGCCGGCAGTTTCGAGGTGAGTTATCCTCACTATATCAACAGGGTCTAAGGCACCAAGGCCGGCCCTTTTATCGGATTGAGATCCGGGTATCTGTTGTTATGTTATTGCTTTGATATGTTTGCATCCTGGTAGTTAGGATGGTATTCGTTAGAGACCTGGTTAAGGTTGGTATACTGGTATGTAGGGTGAGGCTATGCTAGTGACCGGTTAGGTCGGTATCCTGTTAAAGTATGTTGTGTTATATGATCTGCTAGATCGGTTTGCCTGAATATGAATTGTTATGCGATTGTATGTTTATGTGCACATGGTTGTTTGGACTGGAGTTGGGTTGAGGCGGGCCCTGCTTCGTGCTGTAGGCCAAGATACCCAGGGCGGACCGGTTATTCCGAAGGCCCAGCGAGCGGTCCGGATAGGCTGTAGGCCCCACGAGGGCGGACCAGACGTGCCGAGGCTCGGAGAGTGGACCAGGCCAACTAAAGGCCCAATGCGGGCGAACCAGTCATATTGTAGACTCAAAGAGTGGACCAGGAGAGTTGAAGGCCCAGTGCGGGCGGACCAACCACACTGCAGACTCAAGGGACATGATTGGACTCGGAGAGTGGACCAGGTGAGTTCAAGGCCCGGTGCCGGCGGACCAACCACACTGCAGACTCGGGGGACATGAATGGACTCAGAGGGTGGACCAGGTGGACTGAAGGCCCGACAAGGCGGACCAGTACCACAGTAGACCCGATATGCATGACTGTTCTGCGATTCGTTATGAGATAGCATGATATGTGTATGGTATATGTGGTTGGTATTTTGGGGGTATCTCACTAAGATTTCGGGCTTACAGTTGTGGTTTAATGTTTTTCAGGTTCTTCGGGAGACCGTGGCAAGGCAAATGCGTGATCGTACCGCTCCTCATGATTTTGTGGTAATGTGATTCTGGGAATACTCTAAATGATTATTATTGAAAACCTTTTTGTAATAATTTAATGGAATCGAGTTGTTTTTGAAAATTTTGAATTGGTTGGATTTTTCGGTCGTTACAAGTTGGTATCAGAGCCTAGGTTTGAGTGAATTGGAGGAACACTCAAGTGACTCCAGTCTCAAATCGAGGAGGGTTTTCAAAAGAGAATTTAAAATGGTTTTCAAAATAAGTAAAGGAGGACGCAGAGGTACGATCAGCCGGAGCCAGTAAGTAACCCCAAATACCATACATGATAATTGTTTTATTTAGCTTTGATAGAACAGCATGCTAGAGTTAGGCTAGGGATCTTCAGGATTTCATGATGCGTTGCCTGATTTATGATGCCTGCTAGCCTAGGGTTTCCTTGTGAGAGATTTCTAGTGTTCCTCTAGTAGTGAGGATAGAGCGTTGTTATGTATGTTTTCACTAGGGTGTTGTGGTAGTACTTCATACAAATATGGGTAGGTGTGGAAGGTAGTATGGGCCCGTACTACTGAAAGCGCAGGACCCATACACGTATCAGGGAAACCATGACCTTTAAGGTTGGGTTGAGAGTTGGTTCCCGGGATAGTGGGAAGTGTCTGAGATTTTGGTGGTTTATTTTTAGTATAGAGATTTCAGGGCATGCTGGGAGTGGATCCGGGTCAGGATCGGGTGCAGGAGAGGGAGTTGCAGACGGGTTAGTTCCGCCCGAGGTTATTGGTCAGATGAGTACGCGCAAGTTGGATGCGAGGATTCGTGAGATCCTGCACGATGAGGTTGCTGCATTGTTCCGGGCTGAGCGGCCAGAACTGTTTGGGTTGATCAAGACCGCCATGGTGGAGTATTTTGATGAGCGCTATGCGGCTCTCGCGGAAACGGCTGCCGCGGCGGCTACAGCGGCTGTAGCATCGGCATGTGGAGGAGCTAGTAGAGGTTTTCAGTATCGGGACTTCGGTAATACGAAGCCTCCCACCTTTGATAGAGTTCAGGATCCGATCGTTGCTATGAGATGGTTATCAGACGTGGAGGGATGTTTCTTCATGTGTTCATGCCCTGCTGATCAGAGGGTGAGGTGTGCTCTGAACCTGTTAAGGCTCGGGGCAAAGGATTGGTGGAGGTTGACCACGGGGTCATATTCGGTTGCGCAGAGGGCTGCGGTTTCTTGGGATCAGTTCAGAGAGACGTTCAACACTCGTTATGTTCTGCAGGTCAAGAGGGAGAGGTTGGCTCAGGAGTTCCTTGAGCTGAAACAGGATTCGGAGTCGGTGACGGAAATCACCAGGATGTTTACTGAGAGGGCGATGTTTTGCGTTGAGTTCGCTTCGGAGCAGGCTCAGATGTCCCGATATCTGAGTATGCTAAAGAAAGACATCAGACAGTTTGTGTCCGTACAGAGGTGCGAGACCTTGTTGGAGTTGTAGGAGGCCGCCAGGCGGCATGAGTTAGAGATTGAGTTACAGTTGCGTGAGCTGAGGCAAACTCGGGTTCAGTCGTAGCCGGCGATGAAACGGTCTAAGACCGTTGATTCCAGGATGGGAGATCAGGGCAGCCACGTTTGTGGAAAGTGTGGGCGGGGTCACGCCGGAGTTTGTCGGTCCAGTGGTACATGCCGCAAGTGTGGAAAAGAGGGGAACTATGCGAGGGATTGTCGGCAGTCAGTGCCGGTTCGGGACTTGGGGATATGTTATCACTGTCATCAGGTTGGACACTTGAGGGTCAACTATCCACAGCTTGCTGCAGGACTGGTGCAGGATCCAGCACCGGCCACGTTGAGGATCACAGGTGGAGGTCAGGGTGGAGCGGAGCCCCCAAGGGCTTAGGTTCGTGCTTTTCAGCTTGGAGCGGAAGAGGTTAGAGCAGTGCCGGATGCTGATGCGGGTATGTTTCTTTCTTGTTGTCTTGTTTATTATGATTATTGTGGAGTATCGTTTATCTGCTAGTCTCGTTGGGTGGTTTTCGTTTTGGTATCTGTTGTTCCTTGAGGGTTTGGAATGGTTATGGGATAGTATTTCGGGTTTTCACTGGTTATCTTTTGTGAGGATTATTGGTGGATGCGGCGTTGGTTTGAATGTCGGGTAGCATCTGCAGTCTGAGGAGTGGATAATTGAAGATTGGGTTCTTTTCGAGCGAGATGATTGGTGTGGGAATGTGTTTTTGTAGAGGTTGCTAGTGCTAGTGGGAATCAGTCTGCGTGTAAGTGTCGGGTTTTGTGAAAGGTTATTTTGGGAGGTCGGTGATACCGATCGGTGGTTGGTAGTCAGTGCCCTAAGAGGGGAAGAATTGGAGGATTCTTCGGAAGAACGACGAGTATGAAAGGTTGTTTACCTGCATTGGATTCAGTAGTGTCTCGGTCAGCCGAGGGCATTGGTTTGTATGAGTAAATGGCAGGCTTGCGGGGCGGGATACAGACCAAGAGCTTGTTTGTGCAGGGCCTGGGAGCAGGCCGGGATTGAGTATGTATGATGAGATAGAGTTAGGAACCCCTAGGTGGCTAGAACAGTATGCATGGGAGGATTTTCCGGAGAGGTAACTCGGAATGTTGATTGCTAGTTGAGTGGTCCGGATAGACTGAAGGCCAATGGGTGTACCAGTCAGGCCGAAGGCTCGGTGAATGGTCCGGCTAGACTGAAGGCCCTGGAAGGCGGTCCAGGTCTATTGAAGGTTATGAGAGTGGTCCAGTTTGACTGAAGGCCTGGCAAGGCGATCCAGTCATGCTGAAGACTCTGCATGTGTCGTTAGATCGGTGCGAGGTAATGGATTGAGTATGTCGCGATATATTAGCGTTGCAAGGTCTGGCCCCGGATATTGATCGCAATCAGTGGTGGTAGTGCATGGACTTGAGAATCCTCTCGGGTGGATTCAGAGTATGTATGGTGCATGGGATAGCGGTTACGCTATAAAGAGGTGGTGTAGCGTTGGGTGAGCGTCGTGGCTCTTGTCGTGGTGACGAGGCGGTCAAGTGGTTTCCTTGGTAAGGAAAGAGGGAGGAATGTAATTCTGAAGGGGAGTGCAAATTCACGGAAGTGAAAGCGGTAGTGTAGAGTTATGATCGGAGTGGTCCGACGGTGGTCATTGAGCAGCGTGTGCGGCGGCGGTATGGGATGACATCATGAGGGGATGTCTGCTGAGGTCGCAGGAGGAAATTCTGAGGTTGTAACGTCAAGAGGCTCCTAAGGGATGCATGTATGGAGCTTTGTAATCCCAGCTTGATTTTGGTAAAGGATTTGTGTATCAGTGGTTCATCCTGAGGGATGTTTTAAGGGTCGTCAGAATGATGGGTTTCCTAACCCGAGGGTGCTAGAGCTGGTTCAGCATGTGCATTCGATTGCAAAAGGAGAAATCATGGGAGTTGCTCTGAAGAGTGTGTCTTTCTGTCAGCATGGAATGGATAGAGTTGGACTCGGATCAGGAATCGGATGGTGCATAGTTATTTATAGCTCATATGGGTCGAGTAATGGTTGTGATTTGGAGCAGTGTTGCATCAAGAGTGGTACCCAGTTGTTGTGTGTGGTTATCAGAGGGTAAAACCGGTGCCTGGTTTGAGACGGTGGTCAGGACACCGCAAGGAAGGAGAAAGTGAGTTCGAGTTTTGATGGGTATGCCTTGAGGGACCTGGTCCGGTTAAGGCCAGGTGGCGTGTTGTGGGAGTATTTTTGGAGATGAGTTGTCGTAGGCTTCGAGGACGAAGCCTAATTTAAGTGGGGGAGAATTGTAACACCCCGAAATATCAAGAGTAGAGTTGAAGGGCTAAAAGTGTAAATCTTGAAGGGCAAGTCAGCGAGTCCATGGATGGACTCGGCGAGTAGGGTCGCGATTTTGGTCGTGTGTCAAGTGGCCTACTCAGCGAGTCCAAAGATGGACTCGGCGAGTAGGTGCTGAGTGGAGAAAACCCTAATTCTCGGGGTTGAGCCCTATATAAAGAACTTAACATCCATTCCCCTAGCCTCTTTACTCATGCTCAAGTCCAGAAACCCTTAGCATTTGTGTGTGAGTGGATCAAAGTGCATTTGGGAGCTTGAAGAGTATTTGACTCGGCGAGTAGAGTCAGTCAGGCGTTGCTGTCCAAAGGCCTCGCCGGTCTTGTGCTGGGCCTCGCCCTTATCCTGCTACTAATGAGATATGGAACCCCATCCACACTCTGCTAATGGTGTGGTACGGGACCTCTCCCACACCCACCTCCCTACTAGGAACATAGAAGTATCACACATACAACAAGTATAAATTATCATGCAAACACTCCTCGGGCGCCCGCCCGACATCGGGCCTTAATCCGGAATCACATACTAGCATACAATGCCTAGGGCTAACCCTGGGTCTTCCTACTCATAAACTACATAGGTCGGCATTGTGCCGTAGACCCATTCACACAATAAGGAGACTCACATTGCGTTGTTGAACCCTTGCTGATATGCATCTGGCTGCTATGTGAGAATTCTCGAACTGCTGCTCCTTCGGCTTCCCGAGGTAACAACACCAAATATCACTTAGTCCAATACATTAATCCATCTTAGGGTAAAAATAACCATTGTACCCCTAGTCAAACTTGGTCCATATCTAATGCCCACAACCAAGGCCCAAAACTAAGTAAGCTTCCCAAGCCCACTAGTAGCCCCATCTTAGGGAAATTCAGATTATGACTAATGCTTTATATTTCCCTTTAAAACGACTTATATACGAATATTATTAAGCCTTATTATTTGTGACATCCCCATTTTCACGGCCAGAAAAGACCGATTATCTTTATGCTTTATAAAAATCAGAGTATCTCTTTTAATCAAAATGTTGCGGAATTTGTTCCCAGTAAAGCATGATAAATACGTTATTAAAGCATTTCTGAAGAAAAATATTTTTATTCATTTTAAAACATTTGGGATGTCATTGTCAATACAGAAACATAAGCATAAACAAAACTTACATTCATTATCACTAGTGATCTATATCTCCTTAATCTCTCAGTGTAATGTGACTTCATATCAACATCTGTGATATAAATAAACCGAGTGGGTCAGGTTGGGAAACCTGGTGAGTACATAGGGTTTTCAACCCACAATAATATAATTATTATGTTTAATCGTCAAACAGTTAACCCAATTACCCATCTCCATTATCTTCTTTACTCTTAAGGGTCTACCCTAAGAATCAGCTACTCCTCATTAATAAATTCCTAAGGATCATCCTAAGGAATCGGCACGAAATCCATTGTTGCCAGGGTTTACTCAACAGGCACTAAATCTATAGTTGCTAGGGCTATTTCATTTATCGACAGTATCCACTTGCAATACATGTCAATGGGTTTTTAGAGTACACTGGTGAACACATCGTTCACAACACCTACATGTTGCAAGCCTGCTAGTGTTCCACTGGACTGTCTATAATAGTCTGTGGTTGTCATCCATACTCTGTTGAATGACTGGGCCATCTTTTATGAAAAAGGCTTCTCACATCATCCACCTCTTACCCTCACCTCCCGGTCTATTTCACCTCTCAACTCATCATCTAACTCATACTCCATCTATTACATCTACCCATGTTTTACCCCAACATTATCGTAGATATAAAATACATATACAATTTAAATCATTTAAAACATGTATAAAATCGTTCACCCAACATAGATAACAATTATACAGATACTATTCACACATAGCATGTAGTTTATATAAAATACTTCTTATCTATGTGTAAGATGAAAGTAACTATGCACTCACTTGATACGGTGGTGATTCCGAACTCAGATAGCGCTTCGTTATCTCAACACAATTTTCCTCGATAAAACCTAGTATCAATACCACTAGGGTTTAGTTTTAACGTTAACCGCAACTAATTAACAGTCTAGCTATTATTACTATTATATAAGCGTTAAATAACACTCAATATAACTCATAATAATAGACCAAATAATTATATTAAGGTCCTAATAATGTTACCATAATTAAATAAAAGGTATATTAAATATAGTATAGGCGTAGCTCACTTACAACGGGTTTTTATTAAAAATCGGGCTTCGCTGGAGCAACGTTTCCGAGCTGAAAGCTTTTCTTCTCGGAGCCGTTGGGCGATCCGTGGCTTTCTTCTTGTGCTAGGGAGGTTCCCTAGACTTTGGAGGGGTTTAGGGAGGCTAGAGAGAAGTTAGAGAAAGAAATAGAGGATTATGGTGTGAAGAAATTATGAAGAGTTCATCTCTTATTTATAAGAATTTTATAGTAAAGTAGTCTCCAAGCATCGTCCGTATCTTTCGTGTACGAGCCCCGTTTTCTACGTTCTTTATATACATGCATTTTTATTTACGAGTATTACAACTTTCATTTAGACCCCGTCGGCTAATTCTCGTTTTATCTCATATTTACAAAAACTGTATCGAATTCGTCGCGCTCGAAAAGTAGAGACTTAGCTTCATCCATAAATATCACATACGATCTCTGTTTTTTTCGATATTTGTATCCAAACGTTGGTATTTACGAGTACTACAACTTTCATTTAAACGTCGTTGGCTAATTCTCAATCTATCTCGGATTTAAAAAACTGTATCGAATTTGTTGCGCTTGAAAAGTAGAGACTAAGCTTCGTCCATAACTTTCGCATACGAGCTCCGTTTTTTACTGTCTTTTTATCGTTTAACTCCAATTAAAGATATCTTAATTTCTCGTTTAGATTATTTTGGCTAAAAATCGACCGATCTAAAATTCGAATTTTCGGGCTGTACACTGCTACGCTAAATCTTAGAAAATTCATAACTTCCTCATACGAAGTCAGATTTGGGCGTTCTTTTTATGGATGCTCTCAATTTAACATATGCTACAACTTTTGTATAGATTACTAAGGCTAAAAAGTCCTCCATCGTCAATTCACTATTTACGTCTCCCGGTGTCGTGCTAGTTTTGCCGTAAAACATTGACGGGCCATAACTTCTTCGTTATAACTCAAATTTCGGCGCTCTTTATATGTACAGAACCCTTGATACATATTCTACAACTTGGTTAAGATTATTTATTCTAAATAATCTTTTTTCGAAAAGTCTTTTTCGACCCCTATTATCTCTAAATTGACTAGCCTGGATCTACGAGCGTTACAACTATCTCTCCCTTAGGATGATTACGTCCCGAAATCATCAAAGAAACAGGGCTCGCATGATGACTCCATGCATTATCTCTTCATCCTAAGTAATAGCCGTAACTTTGATGTTTCTTCAAACGAGTATCTAACTCTAAGATTTCCTGATTACATGCAGTGCCTGATCTTGGATCTGCTCCTTATCTCACGTTGGACTCCCATTTATGACCTTCAAATCACAATCTCGATCCTTACTGGAGACTGCTTCTTCCTCTTAACAATCTTAGGATTACTACCATGGACCGATGTATCGTATTGTAATGACCTAACACCGTATGTTGCAATGCTTAGACTCAGGTCTTTTAGAGTCAAATTTCCAGAACAGACTATACCTCCCTTCATGTCCTAATGTGAGATGATCACATTTTAAAAGGTAGCATTTCTAGCTACAAGCAACCGTCACAATACCTCTACCGATCACTTCAATTGTCTTTTACTTTAATCCTATAACTTAAGTAAGATGTTACATCGAACTTGGTTCTCTGAACCACGTAACATACTTATTGTAGTCGGACTCAATTCAATATGACCACTAGGGTCGGAATAAAAATCATCTTCTTAGTCTTTACCGAAACAATGGTAACGACATATTTGAATAAAACGGTATCAATTACTAGCTTCTTGGTAACCTTGTGACTTTCCCTGATCCAAGTGTGAGTCCTGTGCTTCCGGTAGTATATGCATCTACTACCTTTCACACCTACTCATACTCGTCCCAAGTATTGTCTCGCAGTGTCACACCCCAAAACCGAGAATGGAGGAATACGTTCTGGGGTGGAGGACATCATGTACAGTATCATACAATTGCATAATAGTAAAAACAAGAAACAACAACCATTGCATATATATAGTGATAGTAATTACAATTGTGTTCTGTAAAGTTAATACACACCAAAAGTATAACAAAACAAAAGATGAGTCTTGTATATGCTCCATCTTCTTCCATAAGCTGCCCTGTACCTGTCTATCTTTGACCTGAGGATACAAGTTATTTTGAAAACGAATATCAGCATAAAGCTGGTGAGTTCATAAGAATTTAGTGTCATTGTAGTATAAAAGTCTTTGCAAATTTATAGTATAAAAACTGAAATTTGTATTTATGAGTAGTAGAAATCCCTAGAAAATCCTATATTTTCCAGAAAGTACATTTGTAAGTCAATCTTTCTAGTGTGTAAAAGTAATGTTGTTGAATCCTTCCATTGTAAAAGTGTAGTAATAAATCTCATATACGTAATACAGCTGAAGAAAACTTATGCTTGCTAATAGTAGTAGTGTTGTAACTTTAGTTAGTAATAGGTCATTAATTACTTTGGGATTTTAGTTCAGACTTTAAGTCTTAGTGTATTTATTTGGATGTAAGTTTAACTGCTCATGTGACCAATTGTGAAGTAGTAGAGTACCGATGACCCTCCCGGTCATGCGTAGTGAAGTAGTGTAGTGTCACCCCTGGCCTAATCGGCTCGGACTGTAGATATCAGTCGGGATGTAATAGTGTTAGTTCCGTATAGATCTATACATATAGTGTTGCTTTCCTTTCGGGAAGCCCTGGTCACATGGTGTAAGTATAGTAGAGTGCCTTATATAGAGAGATATAGTGTGATACACTTTGTATTAGTGAATTCTCTTATGCTTTAGTATGATAGTCTTTTAGTGTAGTAAATAGAGTGATCTCTTATACTTGCATTAGCTTGTAATATTAACAGTTTATGGTATGTATAGTAGTAGTAGAGGTAACTAGTAGTAGTCTTAACTATACCTATTATATTTAAGTAGAGTATGTGAATTCCTGCTTTTGATGAACAGTAGTAACGAATAAGATAAAAATATTCATATCCACACAAATATATATAATATATTATTAAGAATTCAACGACAGTCGGACGGACAACCAATACCCTAAAACCTCATCAAACAAGAATAGAAAATAAGGCCAGCTATCGATCCTAAGTCCTTCAAGTTTTATTTATGTAAACATATTTATGTATATATATTTTTAAAAAGAAAAGTAGTTGGAACATAGTTTCGAAAACAGATTAACAATTATTTAACCATAAAGGCGCATTTGATAATTTGTTAAAACAGTTTTATTGACAAGTATCTAAAATTGTAAAGAAATCCTTTTTGATGATAGATTGTAAATCACATATGATTTGATAATAAAACATGTAGTAATGTACTTGTATCCCCCCTTAAAACATGTAAAAAAACATTTAAAAGCTTCATTAAGGGGTATGAACTCACCGGACTAGAAATGTGTCGACTAGGATATTTAAACGTCGAATCGAGGCTTGAAAATGTGCGAGGTTCCTATGTAATATTAAATGATACACAATAGTATCTAATTAGATTTAAATCACTAATTAATAGAGGATATACATTTCTAGTCGCGAAAACACTTCAATTAAAGTGTTTGGAGTGACCCGGGTGACATGAATGGACATGTATGGTTTGGATAAGGAGTTTACTCTTCAAGAGTAAACTCTTTGGAGAGATTTCGGTCCGAAACACCTCATACCCATGAGTTTACGGCCGTAAACTCATGGATGAGGTTCTTAGGTGCTAAATGGCCTTTTACCAATTGAGGGATGATGCTAGGTTTTGTTCCAAGGCATTAGAAAAGGACTAATTCAAACATATGGACTATTTGATGAGTTTATGGCAGTAAACTATCAGTTTACGGCCTTAAACTCTCACTCACACATTCATTATTTGTTTTGAAGGCCATAGGTTAATCATGAGTGGTTCTACTCATTTTTACAAGACAAGGGGTGAGTTTAGGGCACCATTTAACCTCTTTATAGGAGTTTACGGCCCAGGAACCCATGTATGAGGGGTTTATAGTCGTGAACTCTTTATGGAGTTGTTTTAATCGAGTTTAAGGTCCCTAACTTGTTGATGGTTGCTTCTAGAATTTATTCCAAGGCTTATGAGGTGTGTAAGTGGCATTTTAACACCCAAATATGAGTTTACTCTCCATAAAGGTGAGTTTACGGCTGAAGCATGTTCTTGGGCATTAAACTCATGTTTACTCTCCAAAACTTCATTTCAAGGTGTTCTAAGTCCAGTATATTAAGTCATATCGCCATATCTAAGCTCCAAAGGTCGATTGGAAGGGTTTAAAGGCTCAAAAACACCTTATATGTGTGTTTACGGCCCAAGCATGATCCAGGGCCGTAAACACATGAAAATGGTCCTAATTGATTGTTTAACCACGAATTTGAAGGTCTAAGATGCTAATCTATGAGTTAGGGAAGTTACCTTAGTGATTTGAAGCTTGAAAAGTGTGATTTTTGGACCTAAATCTTGGATTGAGGAGAGAGGTTAGAGAGAGAGAGAGTGAAGAAGTGTTCAAATGAGGATTAAAACACTTTATATATGGTTTGGATTTGAGACACAGTGGAATTCTACCCGATATTGATGTTAACCGAGGCTTTTGGTCGCACTCGATTAAGTTGTCGTCACCCGATATGGTCAAAACTAAAGTTTTTCAAATTACTAGTTTGAGACATTTTCTTGTGTTTTTAACATGTTTGGATACTTACAAAGTCAAAATAAAAGTCTTAATTTAATTGACTTAATCCAAAACGAAAATGAAATAATTTGCTTAAGATGAGTTTTACGGACGGAACGGGTTGTAGCGATGGAACAACTTCAGGTCGTCACATTATCCCCCCGTTAGAGGGAATTTTGTCCCGAAATTCGAGCTCAAACAATAATGTTATTACAAGATAATTAAGCGAAAAGATGGGGGTACTTAAGCTTCATTTGATCCTCGCGTTCCAAAGTGAATTCTGGCCCTCGCTTGGCGTTCCATCGAACTTTCACAATCGGAATGCGGCTTAGTTTTGTTCATTTGACCTCTCGATCCATAATTTCCACAGGTTCTTCCACAAAGTTGAGGTTTTCGTTGATCTCGATCTTGTCTAGTGGGATCACTAGGGTTTCATCAGATAAGCACTTTTTCAGGTTCGAGACATGGAAGGTAGAGTGTATGTTACTTAGCTCGTGGGGTAGGTTGAGTTTGTAAGATATGGGGCCGATTCTAGCGAGAATCTCAAAAGGCCCTATATACCTTGGGTTCTGCTTTCCACGCTTTCCAAAGCGTATCGTTCCCTTCCAGGGTGAGACTTTCAACAGGACTCGATCTCCCACCTGGAATTCCAAAGGTTTTCGTCGTTTGTCTGCGTAGCTTTTCTGTCGGTCCCTAGCGGCTTTTAATCGTTCGCAAATCTGTACAATCTTCTCGGTCATTTCTCGGATGATCTCTAGACCTGTGAGAGTGCTGTCAGGAACTCGTCCTTTAGCTAACCGAGTGTCACCCACCTCAGCCCAGCACAAAGGGGATCTACACTTTCGGCCGTAGAGGGCTTCAAATGGGGCTGCCTTGATGCTTGTGTGATAACTATTGTTGTAGGAGAACTCAACAAGGGGTAGGTGTTTATCCCACGCCTTACCAAAGTCAATCACACATGCTCGCAGGATATCCTCTAAGGTTTGGATCGTCCTCTCACTTTGTCCGTTAGTCTGCGGATGGTAGGTTGTACTCATGTCCAGCCTCGTCCCTAAGGCGCTTTGCAGCGATTGCCAAAATCTTGAAGTAAACCTACTATCTCTATCCGAGATAATAGATACAGGGACACCATGCAATCGAACTATCTCCTTAATGTATGTTCTTGTGAGTTTCTCCATCTTGTCTGTTTATTTGATGGGTAGGAAGTGCGCGGACTTGGTTAATCTGTCAACGATGACCCATATGGTATCCAATCCACCCGTTGTCTTGGGTATCTTAGTTATGAAGTCCATAGTGATCCGCTCCCACTTCCATTCTGGTATCTCTGGTTGCTGCAGAAGACCTGATGGCTTCTGATATTCGGCCTTTACCTTCGTGCAGGTAAGGCATTTACTCACGAAGGTAGCAATCTCTACTTTCATGTTAGGCTACCAGTATAGCTTTTTGAGATCCAGATACATCTTATCTGAACCTGGGTGAACGGAGTATCGAGTGTTGTGTGCTTCCTGCATGACCAAGTCTCTGAAACCTCCGTGGTGCGGGGTCCAGATTCAGTTCATGAGATAATAGGCTCCATCACCCTTCACCTCCAAGTTCTTATCCATTCCACGTAGGGATTCTCCCGCCACGTTCTCAGGCTTTAAGGCTTTGAGCTGAGCCTCCTTAATCTGTGCGGATAGATGTGAATGGATAGTCATTGTTAGTGACTTGACTCTTCGGCCAGAATACTCTTTTCTACTCAGCGCGTCTGCTACTACATTGGCTTTTCCCGGGTGATAGCGAATCTTGCAGTCGTAATCATTGAGTAGTTCGACCCACCGTCGTTGCCTCATATTGAGCTCCTTTTGGTTCAGTATGTGTTGGAGACTTTTGTGGTCAGTGTATATTGTGCTCTTCGTTCCATACAGGTAATGTCTCCAGATCTTCAGAGTGAAAACAACCGCCCCTAACTCGAGGTCGTGCGTGGTGTCATTGTTCTCGTGTGTCTTCAGCTGTCTTGAGGCATAGGCGATGACCTTACCTCGTTGCATCAAGACACAACCGAGCCCTTGTTTCGATGCATCGTAGTATACCACAAAATCTTTTGTTCCTTCGGGAAGGGATAACACCGGTGCGGTGCATAGGGATCATTTCAGGGTTTGGAATGCCTTCTCCTGTTTCTCTTCCCAGTCAAATGGTACTCCTTTCTGTGTTAACGCGGTGAGAGGTTTCGCAATCCGAGAGATGTTCTGAATGAATCTACGTTAGTAGCCAGCAAGGCCTAGAAACTGACGAATTTCCGTAGGCGTCTTTGGTGCTGACCAGTTCTCGATGGCTTTAATTTTGGACGGGTCTACATGGATTCCTTCCTCACTAACCACGTGTCGTAAGAATTCAACTCTTCGGATCCAAAATTCGCACTTAGAGAACTTCGTGTATAACTTCTCCGATCGTAGGGTTTCCAAGACTCATCGTAGATGATTTTTGTGCTCTTCCTCACTCCGAGAATAGACGAGTATATCATCAATAAAGACGATGATGAACTGTCTAAGTATGGACGACACACCCTATTTATCAAATGCATGAACACTGCGGGTGCGTTAGTCAGTCCGAAGGGCATCACTACGAACTCGTAGTGCGCGTAACGAGTTCGGAAGGCTGTCTTCGGAACATCCTCCTCAAGGACTCGTAACTGGTGATACCCGGACCTAAGATCAATCTTGGAAAAGTAACTCGCCCCTTGTAGTTGGTCGAATAGGTCGTCTATACGAGGAAGAGGGTAGCGATTTTTGACCATGAGTTTGTTGAGCTCCCTATAATCGATGCACATACGGAACGATCCGTCTTTCTTCTTTACGAACAAGACCGGAGCTCCCCAAGGTGAGAAGCTCGGTCTTATAAAGCCTTTACTGAGCAGCTCGTTAAGTTGACCAGATAGTTCTTGCATCTCGGCAGGCGCTAAACGATAGGGCGACTTAGTTACGGGGGTAGCTCCTGGGACTAGGTCGATTCTGAACTCAACCTGACGTTTGGGAGGTAAACCTGGAAGGTCTTCTGGAAAGACGTCAGGGAAATCGCATACAACAGGGATGTCTTTTGGATCTTTCACTTTCTGGCTTGAGTCGACGACATGTGCAAGGAAGGCGCGATATTCCTTGCGCAAGTACTTCTGGGCTTGCATACTTGAGATGATACGAAGACTCGTACCGGGTTTGTCTCCGTAGATTAACAAGGTTTTGCGATTTGGTGGATTGAAGCGGATGGCTTTGTCGAAACATAGAATGTCAGCGTGATGAAGACTCAACCAGTCCATGCCAACAATGACATCGAAACTCTTGATCGAGACCGGTATGAGATCGATTGGGAATGAATGATCATCTAATGTGAGGGTACAACCTATGTAAATTTCATTAGAGCTTTCGGTCTTTCCGTTAGCCATTTCTACAACGAATGTTTCTTTTAGTGGTTGCAGGGATTGTTTAAGTAAGTGTTTAAAGTTTTGGTTTATGAAGCTTCTTTCTGCACCACTATCGAATAAGACACAGGCATAAGAGTTGTTGAAAAGGAACGTACCCGTGACTACTGTGGGGTCTGCTACTGCTTCATTGTGACTAATAGTGAGTAGTCTTCTGGTTCCCCCTGTATTCCCAGCCTTCGGACAGTTCTTCTTGAAATGGCCCGCTTCACCGCAGCCATAACAGGTCTGGGTCACTCCTGAACTAGGGACTTGCGAGATAGGTTTGGGTGGGGCTCTACAAAATCGAATGGTATGGCCCTTCTGGCCGCAGTTGGAGCATTGCAATTCACGATAGGGGCCGTTGTGATGGAAGGGCCACTTGGGACACTTGGGTAGATTCCCAACATAAGCTTTCGCTGGCGCAGAAGTAGCAGGAGTGGTGGCAGCATGAACAGCCATGATCTGCTGGTTTTTGGAAGATGATTGAGTTCTTTTGTCCTTCCTCCGATCCCCACGTTTCCTCTTGTTGTCGTATGATTCGGGTGGTATAGTGGTAGCTGTAGTTGCTGTTGCTGGGGTAGAAGGAGTTTCATGATCGATCAACCTGTGGGCCAACTCCTTGGCGCTGTCAAAGGTTATAGGGTGAGAGGATAGAACATTTCCTTGATACGGGGGCACTAAACCCCAGATGTATCATTCGATTTTCTTGCTCTCCGAGGGATCATGTTGGGACACATAGATGCCAAGTCGCAGAACCTAGCTGTGTAAGTTGTTATGTCGGTCCCTTTCATCTTGAGGTTCCAGAGTTCCTCCTCAAGTTTCTGAATTTCGCCCCTAGGGCAGTACTCCCTTCTCATGAGGTCCTTCAGTGTGTCTCATCCCATGGCGTTGGCTGTTATCAAAGAGAGTGCACTGATGTGGCCGTTCCACCATGTCAGGGCCCTGTTAGTTAGGGTGGCAGTAGCAAATTTTATTTTGCTCTCCTCGGGACATGAGCACATTTCAAAGACAGCCTCAGTTCTTTCGAACCACTGAGACAATGCTAGAATTCCTCCGGTACCATCGAAGAAGGTAGGTTTGCAGTTCATGAAGTCCTTATAAGTACATCCCTGTACTCTTTGATGGACTTCACCAAATCTAGAGTTGCCACCGCTCGCATCACTCGAGTTCATTTGAGCTATGGCTGCCATCACAGCTGCGGTCATAGCTGTTTGAAGCATCATTGGATCGAACTGCGGAGGAGGAAGAGGTGGTGGGGTAGGGGTTTGAGTTGCTGGTCTGCCTCTGGTTGGGCACTTGCGAGGAGGCATCTTTTACTGAAAGTTCATAGAATTGATAGCAATAGCAAGAGTCTATTGCATGTATGATAAGAGCGTTTCATGGATTAAATCAACATAGTTCAAGTCAGAGAGAGAGTCATTGCAATAGAGTAGTTAACTGCCAATATTAATGATATTAATGATGTAATATGGGTTCGGGAAAAGTGACCTAACAGTAGGTCTTACATCAAATCATAAGGAAAATGTTAGCAGCCTAGAGGTATAATTAGAGTACTTTCAAAGTCATGAACGTTTACAAACAAGTGCTCTAGTGAGCATAGAAAGAGAAAGGCTATTCCTTAAAATGGAAAGATAGTTAGACATCTTCTACTGACGACGGGTATTTGTTGGGCGAATCCTAAGATCATCTAATAGGCGAACCACTTCCTGAAGGTGTCTCTCCTGAACCCTCTGACGTGCTTGGAGTTCGCTAACTTCGGCTCGGGATGTAGTTAGTTGTTCCTGCAGAGCCTCGTTGGTCCTCCTTGTCCTATCCATAGCTTCTTCCAGTTGGCGGATGCGAACCGTGTTGAGGTTTGAGTTGGCATCAACCTCCACAACTTGGCCATATGCTGCTTGACCTTGCTCGACATTCCTGGCAATCCTTCGGACCATAATGGGCAAGACTCAGTCCGCTGATCCTCCTTCGCTTATGTTGTAGAATCCTTGATCTCCATTGAAAGGCACCGGCTGAACCTGTTCATCGCTCCATCGGTTCAGGATTATTGCCCACATGGGAGTGGGGCCTTGAAACACTGTATAGGGATTAGGTTTTGGAGCTACTGGGGGCAGGTTGTTAACTTCTGGCTCGGAGCTGGAGCTATCCGAGAAACCTTCAGCATGGTGATCATCCAAAGGGATCGGGTGATCATCTTCTGGCTCCTCGTCGAGCCATCCTCCATTGCCCTGGTTTGGATAATACGGATCGCCGGGATGGTGGAAGCCAGCCATGCTATCTACGCGAGAAAAGGGGAAAGAAAGGTTAATAGACGTACTAATCTAGGATACTTATAAGATGGATCATTATTAGTCGAGCCAATGCTTGCGTAGTGCATACCAATTACATGTAACCAAAGCAAGATAGTCCTTCGAATAAGCAACCCTAACTTCAGATCCCCAATCAAACAAGAACAGGAAATGAAGCAAAGGCCACAGATTCTCAGTCTATAGCACCCTAGTCACATGTAATCGTGATGTACCCACTTAGCAACTATTGTCCTACCAATAACGACCCTTTTAGTTATCACATATGTAGTTAGTAGAGTGCAGAATACTCCTATAGTATTCTTATTCTAACGAACTTGTGGTAGTGTTGGTAAGTTTTTAGACTTGTTGCAACACCATAACCATTCTTAGGCACATGCTAGTCACTCCTAGAGAGATGTAGTAGATCAGGCTACATCCACCCAGATGTGACTATATGTCTCTAAGCTTAATTGTGTTGTTCAACAATCTTTAATACTTCTATTATGTTCTATAATGATACTGACCCCTTTGTATTGGTGAATGTATATGTATATACTTAAATATTTTAGTACCTAAAAGTATATATTCTTGGTCAGAGTGTTTTAGTCCCGAAGTGTTTATAGTTCGTATATCTTTTATGGGTTTATATACTTGATTCACTATAAACAATGCTCTGATACCAATCTATCACACCCCAAAACCGAGAACGGCGGAATACGTTCTAGGGTGGAGGACGTCATGTACAGTATCATTACAATTGCATAATAGTAAAAACAAGAAACAACAACCATTGCATATATATAGTGATAGTAATTACAATTGTGTTTTGTAAAGTTAATAGACACCAAAAGTATAACAAAACAAAAGATGAGTCTTGTATATGCTCCATCTTCTTCCAAAAGCTGCCCTGTACCTGTCTATCTTTGACCTGAGGATACAAGTCATTTTGAAAACGAATATCAGCATAAAGCTGGTGAGTTCATAAGAATTTAGTGTCATTGTAGTATAAAAGTCTTTGCAAATTTATAGTATAAAAACTGAAATTTGTATTTATGAGTAGTAGAAATCCCTAGAAAATCCTATATTTTCCAGAAAGTACATTTGTAAGTCAATCTTTCTAGTGTGTAAAAGTAATGTTGTTGAATCCTTCCATTGTAAAAGTGTAGTAATAAATCTCATTTACGTAATACAGCTGAAGAAAACTTATGCTTGCTAATAGTAGTAGTGTTGTAACTTTAGTTAGTAATAGGTCATTAATTACTTCGGGATTTTAGTTCAGACTTTAAGTCTTAGTGTATTTATTTGGATGTAAGTTTAACTGCTCATGTGACCAGTTGTGAAGTAGTAGAGTACCGATGACCCTCCCGGGCATGCGTAGTGAAGTAGTGTAGTGTCACCCCTGGCCTAATCGGCTCAGATTGTAGATATCAGTCGGGATGTAATAGTGTCAGTTCCGTATAGATCTATACATATAGTGTTGCTTTCCTTTCAGGAAGCCCTGGTCACATGGTGTAAGTATAGTAGAGTGACTTATATAGAGAGATATAGTGTGATACACTTTGTATTAGTGAATTCTCTTATGCTTTAGTATGATAGTCTTTTAGTGTAGTAAATAGAGTGATCTCTTATACTTGCATTAGCTTGTAATATTAACAGTTTATGGTATGTATAGTAGTAGTAGAGGTAACTAGTAGTAGTCTTAACTATACCTATTATAGTTAAGTAGAGTATGTGAATTCCTGCTTTTGATCAGCAGTAGTAACGAATAAGATAAAAACATTCATATCTACACAAATATATATAATATATTATTAAGAATTCAACGACAGTCGGACAGACAACCAATACCCTAAAACCACATCAAACAAGAACAGGAAATAAGGCCAGCTATCGATCCTAAGTCCTTCAAGTATTATTTATATAAACATATTTATGTAGATATATTTTTAAAAAGAAAAAGTAGTTGGAACATAGTTTCGAAAACAGATTAACAATAACTTAACCATAAAGGCGCATTTGATAATTAGTTAAAACAGTTTTATTGACAAGTATCTAAAATTGTAAAGAAATCCCTTTTGATGAAAGATTGTAAATCACATATGATTTGATAATAAAACATGTAGTAATGTACTTGTATCCCCCCCCCCCCATAAAACATGTAAAAAAAACATTTAAAAGCTTCATTAAGGGGTATGAACTCACCGGACTAGAAATGTGTCGACTAGGATGTTTAAACGTTGAATCGAGGCTTGAAAACGTGCGAGGTTCTTATGTAATATTAAATGACACACAATAGTATCTAATTAGATTTAAATCACTAATTAATAGAGGATATACATTTCTTGTCGCGAAAACACTTCAATTCAAGTGTTTGGAGTGACCCGGGTGACATGAATGGACATGTATGGTTTGGATAAGGAGTTTACTCTTCAAGAGTAAACTCTTTGGAGAGATTTCGGTCCGAAACACCTCATACCCATGAGTTTACGGCCGTAAACTCGTGGATGAGGTTCTTGGGTGCTAAATGGCCTTTTACCAATTGAGGGATGATGTTAGGTTTTCTTCTAAGGCATTAGAAAAGGACTAATTTAAACATATGGACTATTTGATGAGTTTATGGCAGTAAACTATCAGTTTACGGCCTGAAACTCTCACTCACACATTCATTATTTGTTTTGAAGGCCATAGGTTAATCATGAGTGGTTCTAATCATTTTTACAAGACAAGGGGTGACTTTAGGGCACCATTTAACCTCTTTATAGGAGTTTACGGCCCAGGAACCCATGTATGAGGGGTTTACAGTCGTGAACTCTTTATGGAGTTGTTTTAATCGAGTTTAAGGTCCCTAACTTGTTGATGGTTGCTTCTAGAATTTATTCCAAGGCTTATGAGGTGTGTAAGTGGCATTTTAACACCCAAATATGAGTTTACTCTCCATAAAGGTTAGTTTATGGCCCAAGCATGTTCTTGGGCAGTAAACTCATGTTTACTCTCCAAAACTTCATTTCAAGGTGGTCTAAGTCCAGTATATTAAGTCATATCGCCATATCTAAGCTCCAAAGGTCGATTGGAAGGGTTTAAAGGCTCAAAATCCCCTTATATGTGTGTTTATGGCCCAATCATGATCCAAGGCCGTAAACACATGAAAATGATCCTAATTGATTGTTTAACCACGAATTTGAAGGTCTAAGATGCTAATCTATGAGTTAGGGAAGTTACCTTAGTGATTTGAAGCTTGAAAAGTGTGATTTTTGGACCTAAATCTTGGATTGAGGAGAGAGGTTAGAGAGAGAGAGTGAAAAAGTGTTCAAATGAGGGTTAAAACACTTTATATATGGTTTGGATTTGAGACATGGTGGAATTCTACCCAATACTGATGTTAACCGAGGCTTTTGGTCGCACCCGATTAAGTTGTCGTCACCCGATATGGTCAAAACTAAAGATTTTCAAATTACTAGTTTGAGACATTTTCTTGTGTTTTTAACATGTTTGGATACTTACAAAGTCAAAATAAAAGTCTTAATTTAATTGACTTAATCCAAAACGGAAACGAAATAATTTGCTTAAGACAAGTTTTACGGACGGAACAGGTTGTAGCGATGGAACAACTTCAGGTTGTCACACGCAGTTTTCCAATTCACCATGCAAGAAGATCACATAACAATTTAACACACTAGATAACAAAAGGAAGGCTTTACATTAATTCTTGAAACAATTACATAGGTGTTCAAGTTCATCCTAGACTATGCCTCTAATAGGCTACCCCTATGATACTATGGCTACTTCATAACTCGCTCTTTGGATATCAAGCCTTCACTCCTGAAACCTTGCATTGTCACTAGCTTCGCCAAGGATCCTATGGAATGCTCTTTCCTTCGGCTTTGGCAGCACATTCGGTCTCGCTGCTTCATTTTTCTTCAGGCAGTCCCTAGACATGTGCCCCTTGTCTCTGCATTTGTAACATACTTTATCCCTATGTGTACAGTCCTTGGAATAGTGACCGATTCTTCCACACCTGTAGCAAGTTACTTCTTCGTCGCATCCCTCACATTGCTTTAGCGGTACATTTGGCGTTGTAGCCCTTATCAGACAATCTCTCTTGAAGTGTCCCTTTCCACTACACTTAAGGCAAACTTCCTCCTTGGTTAAGCATTTATGGGCATAATGACCAATATTCCCGCATTTGAAGCAGGTCACTTCCTTAGGGCATCTCCTGTTACACCATTTTTCTTCACCTCTTCATTCTCTAGACTGTGAGAATAAGCTTTTCCTGTTGGACCTTGAAGATCCCTCAAATTTCCTCTTCTTGTCAATCTTAACCCTGATGGCTACCTCAAGAGTAGGTGTCTGGCATACTGGCACAGTAAGTTCATTTTTACTTTGTTGAAGTAAACATCTTGTTTCTTCCATCTGTTGATCCAGCATTATCCACACCATTTCCTGTACCCCTGCCATCGTGATTGGCCCAGGTGCAACTGTTACTTCTGGTGCATGCTCAATCACTTGTGGTTTGGGCTGCCGGTTTCCACTTCCAATTCCGCTTCGAGTGCTCACCATGTCTATCTATACACCAAGTCGGATGTTCGGTGTGTAGTGATGAGAATTAAGATAGGAAATATTTTATTTATGATTGACGTGTAAATCTCCCTATTACTCCGAAAAGTTACATGCCAAATCTAATACCGTAATTAAACGTTTAGAAATCTGAACACATAAAGTTTCCAGATCCGGTCGGCAACTGACCATAGATCCGATTATACATTTAGCATCATAAAGCACCATAAATCATTTAACACATAAAAGCATGTTAGACATGTTCCCTAAATAAGCCAGTGCTTGTATCTATTCAGGTGTATTACCTTAGATACACTCCTCACAATCATTGCTTCGCATTCTAAGTTTAAGCCTAGAAATAAATCCATATTCCTAGTTCGCTTAAACTAATGCTCTGATACCAACTGTGACATCCCCATTTTCACGGCCAGAAAAGACCAATTATGTTTATTCTTTATAAAAATCAGAGTATCTCTTTTAATCAAAATGTTGCAGAATTTGTTCCTAGTAAAATATGATAAATATGTTATCAAAGCATTTTCGAAGAAAAGTATTTTTATTCATTTTAAAACATTTAGGATGTCATTGTCAATACAGGAACATAAGCATAAACAAAACTTACATTCATTATCACTAGTGATCTATATCTCCTTAATCTCTCAGTGTAATGTGACTTCATATCAACACTTGTGATATAAATAAACCGAGTGGGTCAGGTTGGGAAACCTGGTGAGTACATAGGGTTTTCAACCCACAATAATATAATTATTATGTTTAATCGTCAAACAGTTAACCCAATTACCCATCCCCATTATCTTCTTTACTTTTAAGGTTCTACTCTAAGAATCAGCTACTCCTCATTAATTAATTCCTAAGGATCATCCTAAGGAATCGACACGAAATCCATTGTTGCTAGGGTTTACTCAACAGGCACTAAATCCATAGCTGCCAGGGCTATTTCGTTTATCGACATTATCCACTCGCAATACATGTCAATGCGTTTTTAGAGTACACCGGTGAACAAATCGTTCACAACACCTACAGGTTGCGATCCTGCTAGTGTTCCACTGGACTGCCTAGAATAGTCTGTGGTTGTCATCGATACTCATTTGGGAAAAAGGCTTCACACATCGTCCACCTCTCACCCTCACCTCCCGGTATATTTCACCTCTCAACTCATCATCCAACTCATACTCCATCTACTACATCTACCCATGTTTTACCCCAACATTATCGTAGATATAAAATACATATACAGTTTAAATCATTTAAAACATGTATAAAATCGTTCACCAAACATAGATGCAATTATACAAATACTATTCATACATAGCACGTAGTTTATATAAAATACTTCTTATCCATATGTAAGATGAAAGTAACTATGCACTCACTTGATACGGTGATGATTCCGAACTCGGACAGTGCTTCGTTATCTCAAAACAATTTTCCTCGACAAAACCTAGTATCAATACCACTAGGATTTAGTTTTAACGTTAACCGCGACTAATTAACAGTCTAGCTATTATTACTATTATATAACCATTAAATAACACTCAATATAACTCATAATAATAGCCCAAATAATTATTTTAAGGTCCTAATAATGTTACTATAAGTAAATAAAAGGTATATTAAATAAAGTATAGACGTAGCTCACTTACAACGGGTTTTTATTAAAAATCAGGCTTCGCTGGAGCAGCGTTTCCGAGCCGAAAGCTTTTCTTCTCGGAGCCGTCGGGGCGCTCCAGGGATTTCTTCTCGTGCTAGGGAGGTTCCCTAGACTTCTTAGGGGTTTAGGGAGGCTAGAGAGAAGTTAGAGAGAGAAAGAGAGGCTTATGGTGTGAAGAAATTATGAAGAGTTCATCTCTTATTTATATGAATTTAATAGTAAAGTAGTCTCCAAGCATCGTTTGTATCTTTCGCGTACGAGCTCCGTTTTCTACGTTCTTTATATACAACTTTCATTTAGACCCCGTCGGCTACTTCGCCTTCTATATCATATTTACAAAAACTGTATCGAATTCGTCACACTTGAAAAGTAGAGACTAAGCTTCGTCCATAAATTTCACATACGATCTCCGGTTTTGTCGATAATTATATCCACACGTTGGTATATATGAGTAATACAACTTTCATTTAGACCTCGTTGGCTACTTCTCAATCCATCTCGGATTTACAAAACTGTATCGAATTTGCCGCGCTCGAAAAGTAGAGACTAAGCTTCGTCCATAAATTTCGCATACGAGCTCCGTTTTTTACTGTCTTTTTATCATTTAACTCCTATTAACGATATCTTCATTTCTATTTTAGATTATTTTGGCTGAAAATCAACCGATCTAAAATTTGAATTTTCGGGCTGTGCACTGCAACGCTAAATCTTAGAAAATTCATAACTTCCTCATACGAAGTTAGATTTGGGTGTTCTTTTTATGGACACTCTCAGTTTAACATATTCTACGACTTTTGTTTATATTACTAAGGCTAGAAAGTCTTCCATCGTCAATTCACTATTTACGTCTCCTAGTGCCGTGTCGGTTTTGCCGTAAAACTTCGATGGGCCATAACTTCTTTGTTATTACTCAGATCTCGGCGCTCTTTATATGTACGGAACCCTTGAGACATATTCTAAAACTTGGTTAAGATTATTTATTCTAAATAATCTTTTGTCAAAAAGTCATTTTTGACCCCTATTATCTCTAAATTGACTAGCTCGAATCTACGGGCGTTACATTATTTTTCATAGCTCAATGATATCAGGTGTTGTATTCCTTCTTTGAGGTTGAGGGTTCAAGTCCCGTCGGTCATTATAGCGATTGATATTACTGATAGATCTTATTTATAAGTTCATGATAACGATTATAAACATAAATATAAGTTATACTTAAAGCACGGTAAACATAACTCAACTTATAGGTTGTTTGATGAAAAATCGGACATTATGCGGGCAGAACTTCAAAACCGAAAACTCTATTTCTTGGTGATCCATATATTTTCTACAAACACGTAAGAATTACTAGAACTGGGCCTCGGGACCTTGGGAAACTTTTAGAGAGATTGGGAAGAGTTTGAGTGCCAAATGAACAAGAATTTGAGGCTTTATATAGGAAAAAACAGAGAGACATGCCACACCTAGGCGTGTTGTGCCTTGCCTATAAGGCAGCTCTTCATTTGTCCTTGTGTCACAATTTGTGCGATTATGTTGGGGAGGAAGGGTAACACCAAATCATGCCATGTGTCGCTCATCCGTGGTGCCACATGTCACGATCTCGATGGTCAGAATATAATATTTTTCTAAAATTCATAACTTTCACACGCGGGCTCCATTTTGTATGGTATTTATATCTACGTGTAGCTATCGACAAGTACTACGATTTTCATTTAGACTCAATTGTCTAATTCTCATTTTTTTTTTTTTTTTGTGTTTTGGCTCAAGAAGGCTTAGACTATAAATAGCACAGCGAAAATCATAACTTCTTCATATGAACTTCATTTTTTATTATATTTATATCAATGACTTTGTATCAATGAATACTATAACTTTCATTTAAATTCCGTTGGTTAATTCTCATTCTACTTCAATTTTATAAATCTGAATAGATTTCGCCTGCGTTTCAAAACTTAGGGACTAACTTTTGCTTATATCCTTCATATATGAGTTCTATTCTTGAATGTCATCATATTTACGGATTTGTATTTATGAGACCTTCAACTCTCATTTGCATTGTTTTTGCTAACAAGCAACCAATTTTGATTTCGATTTTTGTGTCGCACACTGATGTACTATGTCGTACTCGATACTTTTGAAAAATCATAACTTCTTCATACGAAGTTAGATTTTGGTGTTTTTTATATTGATGAGCTCATATTTGTTAGGGTGAAAAAGTTATGCATGTATGAAATTGTAGATGGTTTGAATCATGTAGACCGACTTGCATGTGGTAGAGTAGCCTTGTGACATGAGAGATAGAGGGAGAGAGAGAGAAAGAGATAGTGAGAGAGAGAGAGAGATACATGTAAATACTTCTATATAAGGTGGGTTCCATGCCACTTGTAGAAGCGTGCTTGAGAGATGTAGTTCATAGTGATTAGTGAGTGAGGCATTTATGGAGTTCTAGATCTAGTACCTTTTTTGTACTCATTTACTATGATCGAATACAACTTTTATCACCCAAATCACCATGTTCTTTGTGTTCTTTAATTCTACATGCCATATCAAATGCTTATAATTCACATCAATTGGTATCAGAGCGAGTCTTCGAAGATCAAAATGATTTTTTGAAGAAACGGTTCTCGATTTGGCTACATTCAACATAATTGGAACGTTTATGTTCGTTTTCGCAAGGCTGGTTTTGGATTGGTTATCGATGGTCGAGTTCCGATTGTCGATGGATATAAGCTTGATAACGAAGACTGTGTTATCAAATCTGTTTTGGATTGCTAGCTATTGTAAGATTCGATTGGTTGAAAATGAAATGGGTTTATTGGAGTCGAATGATTTTGGAAGTCGATGTGATGTCGAGTGGAGATGGTCGATATTTGGGAACGAATTGAGAATAACAAACTGATGGTCAGTTATATTGAAGATCTATTAAGGAAGTATTGTTGTCAATAGTTTTCATATCGATGAGTCAAGAGTCAACGATGCTTGGTTGAACGCAAATGGTTAATGTTGAGTTCGTTGATGAGGTCCCTGTAATGAAAAACGAAGAATGAAGTAAATGACTGAATGATCCAGATGTTATTCAACGTTCGAATGGCTTCGTTTTCGACTTTCCACTGACTGATTAAGAAGACACTTCGTTGTTGAGGAACATACCCACTCCGTTGACGAATTCTTAAGACAAAAAAGCAAAGTCTGGTATTGAGATTCGTTACTTGTATAACTACGTGAAGACGAAAACACATAGTTTCGAATTACACCCCTTATCTTTTAATGAAATGACAATTATCACCCACATTCGGAATGGAGTAAAAAGTTTGTGAAGAAGGCAGGAGTTCTCCTTTAGCCCCTGCAATTTCGAAATGTTGGAAAAAATTACCCAACTTCGAAATTGGGCTAAAAATTCTGAGAGTTGGAGAATTTTCCGTTTTGAGCCCCTACAGTTAATGTGAATTTACAATTTATGCCTAATTTCGCAAATGGGGTAGAGTTTCGCAGCTTAGGCTGTTTTGGGGGCACTAGGTCACTGCAGAATTTTGAAATTGAGAATTTCTACCCGAATTTGTGAAAATTTGTCAAAGGTGGTCTTTGAATGAATTCGAAAATTAAAGATATTTTGGATTTTCTGGATTTAAGAAAAATGTTTATGCCACGATTAAGGCAGAGATTTGGATAGAAAAATTCCAATTTTGGGCGCTTTCTCATTCCTTTTTGGTTTTATAATCATTTTTCAATTATATAAAGGGGGAGAGATTTAGATATGGAAATTCGAAAGTTGATTTTTTCATATTACACGCACTTGAAGACCGAAGTGACCTCGAGCATTTGAAGTTTATGAAATGATTTGATTGAAGATTCAAAGTGATTTGGGTTTTCCCGGTTCATGATGAGTTTGAATTTATTGAAGATTTTTCGGTTATACTTTTATGCTCAACTTGTGGGTAGTTTTTTTTGGAAATTTGGATACTCCTAATTATCCTTTGATGCTCGGTTTGTATGTTCTCAAACTTTAGAACCCATATTAGAAAAATCATTGAATATTTGAAGATTTGAAGTTCATCTCTACATGTGTTACGTTGGAGGCTTGGTTCGTGAAGTTTCTTGATTTTGGAAGATTTAAGCGGGTCATCCATTCCTAACTTTAAGGGGGAGAATGTTCGCGTTCAAAGTTATGCATGTATGAATTTGTAGATGGTTTGACTCATATAGACACACTTGCATGTGGTATAGTAGTCTTGTTGTAACACCCCGAGTTTAGAAGTGCAAGTTCAGGGTGCTTGGTGTAATTAAGGAGGATCGACTCGGCGAGTCAATGGATGGTCTCGAAGAGTCGAGTCGCAATTGTGGTCACGTGTTTAGTGACCAACTCGGCGAGTCGGCAGGCTGGACTCGGCGAGTCCGTGCTGGAATGAGAAACCCTAATTCCTAGGGTTTGCACCCTATTTAAGGAGCCTTAAGCCCCCATTTAAGCTCCTTATCACCCCACTGAGGACTAGAAGCCCTAAAATCATAAGAGAAGAGCCTTGGGAGCATTTTGGATCTTGGATAAGTGATTTAAGAAGGAAATCTTCAAGACTAAGGAGCTTGGATCAAGGAGGCTTGAGGAGATTTGGTTTACTCTTCAGTTGGAGGTTGTTTTGAGGTAAGGATTCGTCATCTTGGCTTTATTCCTTCTAGATCCACCCTTTTTGGAGCTTTAGGGTTTGTTGGGAAGAATTTATGTTGAGATCTTGATGCATGAGTTAGATCTAGAGTTGAAACTCCAGATCTGAGCTCCATATGGAGTCTATGTGAAGAAAGCCCTTTGATTACCCATGCAAGAGCCAACCCTAATGAGTTAAGTTCCATTTTAACTTGGTTGTTGATGAATGGGTCATGGAAGTACGTAAAGGTAGCAACTTTATGTTGCTAATGAACCATAGGGGCCCTGATCTAGTGTTTGGAGTAAGGGAGTGGCTCTATGACACGAGATTACGGAACTTCACGTTGGACTCGGCGAGTCTGGGAGATGACTCGGCGAGTCGGGTTAGAGATTTGGAATGAGTCGCGTAGTAACTCGGCGAGTCACATAGGTGTACTCGACGAGTTGCATGAAGATAGGCAGGAACTCGACGAGTTGGAAGAACAACTCGACGAGTCTGTTGAAGATTGCCTTGGACTCGGCGAGTCTGTTCTTGGACTCGGCGAGTCTGGTCGAGGAGTCCTAACCCTTTCTGGTTGAACGGTGAATCGGTGAGTCGAGGGATGACTCGGTGAGTTGAGCGAGAAGGGACTCAGAATTGTGGGACTCGGCGAGTCGGCGGGGTGACTCGGCGAGTAGGGTCACACAGGAAGGTGGACTTTGACTGAGGACTTTGACTTTGACCAAGAGTTGACCAGTTGACTTCCAAGGGTATTTTGGTAATTATTGGTATTTATTGAGTTCAGTCTTTTGGTATTGATCAGTGGTGGAGTTTGTGTCAGAGCTTGGAGCAATGTGATCATATTTCTGCACATTGGCTTTGCGAGGTGAGTTATCCTCACTATATCGACAGGGTCTAAGGCACCAAGGCCGACCCTTTATCGGATAGAAATCCGGGTAGTTGTTATGTTATTGCTTTGCTATATGTTTGCATCCTAGTAGTTAGGATGGTATATGTTAGAGACCTGGTTAAGGTCGGAATCCTGGTATATAGGATGATGCTATGTTAGTGACCGGTTAGGTCGGTATCCTCGTTAGAGTGTGCTATGTATGTGATTTGTTAGATCGGTTGATTAGTGATGAGTTGTTATATGATTATATGTTATGTGCACACGGTTGATTGACTAGGGTTGGGTTGAGGCGAGTCTTGCTTTGTGTTGTAGGCCAATATACCCAGGGCGGACTAGATATCCCGAAGGCCCAGCGAGCGGTCTGGATAGGCTGTAGGCCCCACAAGGGCGAACCTGACGTACCGAGGCTCAGAGAGTGGACCAGGCCGACTGAAGGCCCGGTACGGGCCCGAAGGCCCAACTAGCGGTCTGGATAGGCTGTAGGCCCCACAAGGGCGAACCTGACGTACCGAGGCTCGGAGAGTGGACCAGGACGACTGAAGGCCCGGTACGGGCGGACCAGTGATATTGTAGACTCAGAGAGTGGACCAAGTGAGTTGAAGGCCTGGTGCGGGCGGACCAACCACACTGCAGACTCGATGTATGTTGCTAGACTCGGAGGGTGGACCAGGTGGACTGAAGGTTCGGTGCAGCGGACCAGTCACACAGTAAACCCAAAGTGCATGGTTGTTCTGTTTATGATATGATATGATATGTTATGAGTATGTTATATGTGGTTGGTATTTTGGGGGTAACTCACTAAGCTTTCGGGCTTACAGTTTTCAGTGTATTGTTTCAGGTACTTCAGTAGATCGTGGTAAGGCAAAGGCGTGATCGTACCGCTCCTCATGTTTTATGCATTTATGATCCGGTTCTGGGAAATTCTCTGATAATAAATGAATTAAAAACCTTTTGTAATGAATTAATGAATATGAGTTGTTTTTGAAATGTTTAAAATGGTTGAAATTTTTTGGATGTTACAAGTTGGTATCAGAGCCTTGGTTTGAGTGAATTGGAGGAACATTCGTGTGAATCCAGTCTCAAATCAAGGAGAATTTTCAAAGAGATATTAAAAATGGTTTTCAAAAATAAGTAAAAGAGGACGCAGAGGGTACGATCAGCCAGAGCCAGTAAGTTACCCCAAAATTACCATACAAGTTATTTGTTTATGTGATATGTTAGAACAATATGCTAGTGTTAGGCTAGGTATCTTCAGGAAGTGCATGATAGAGTTGCCTGATTTTGCTGCCTGCTAGCCTAGGGTCTCCTTTTATGAGAGTTTTGGTGTTCCTCTAAGAGTGAGGATAGAGTGCTTGCTTTGTTCGTTAGTGCTTGGGGCGTTGTGATGATACTCGAGACAAATATGGGTTGCTGTGGAAGGGAGTATGGGCCCGTACTACTGAAAGCACAAGACCCATACATGTAGTGAGGAAGTCACAACCCTTGGGTGGTTGATTTGAGAGTCATTTTGGGTTGTTATGCGAGGTTTCTGAGGATCTATTGGTGTATTGCAGAATGGCGATTACGAGACGTTTCGGGGTAGGATCCGGTTCGGGATCAGGAGTAGGAGAGGGTGGTTAAGATGGGTCAGCACCACCCGAGGTTGTAGGATAGATGAGTACGGACGAGTTGGATGCCAGGATTCGTGAGATCCTACATCATGAGGTTGCTGCTATGTTTCGGGCTGAGTTTCCTGAACTATGTAGGTCGATCAAGACTGCCATGGTTGAGTACTTTGATGAGCGCTATGCAGCTCTTACGGAGACGGCTACCGCGGAGGATACAACGGTTGTAGCAGCGGCAGGAGGAGGAGCCGGTAGAGGTTTTCAGTATCGGGATTTCGATAATACGAAACCTCTACTTTTGATGGAGTTTAGGATCCAATTGTTGCGATGCGATGGTTGTCGGATGTGGAGGGATGTTTCTTCACATGTTCATGCCCTGCTGATCAGAGGGTGAGGTGTGCTCTGAACCTGTTGAGGATCGGGGTGAAGGATTGATGGAGGTTGACTATGGGGTCTTATTTTGATGCACAGTGGGCTACGGTTACATGGGATCAGTTCCGAGAGATGTTCAACACTCGTTATGTTCCACGGGTTGAGAGATAGAGGTTCGGCAGGAGTTCCTGGAGCTGAAGTAGGATACAGAGTCAGTGACGGAGATCACCAGGATGTTCAGTAAGAGGGTGATGTTTTTCCCTAAGTTTGCTTTGGAGCAGGCTTAGATGTCCCGATATCTGAGTATGCTCAAGAGGGACATCAGGCAGTTTGTGTCCACGCAGAGATGTGATACCTTGTTAGAGTTGTAGGAGGCCGCCAAGCAGCGTGAGTTGGAGATTGATTTGTAGTTGAGAGAGCAGAGGCAGGCCCCGACGTAGTCGCAGCCGACATCGAAATGGTCAAAGAACGTTAATTCTAGGTTGGGAGATCAGAGCAGCCGCACTTGTGGAAAGTGCGGGAAGGGTCACACCGGAGTTTGTAGGTGCGGTGGTGCGTGCCATAAGTGTGGGAGAGAGGGGAATTATGCGAGTGATTGTCGTCAGTCAGCCCCAGTTCAGGATATGAGGATTTGTTATCAGTGTCATCAGGTTGGTCACATGAGGGCCAACTGCCCACAGCTTACTGCCGGACCGGTGCAGGATCCAGCACCGGCCACTTTAAGGATTACGGGTGGAGGTCAGGGTGGAGCAGAGCCCCCGAGGGCTCATGGACGTGCTTTTCAGCTTATAGCAGAGGAGGTCAGGGCAGAGCCGGATACAACTGCGGGTATGTTTCCTTCTTGATATCTTGTTATCTTATGGTTGTTATGGAGTATTTTATATATGCTAGTCTCGTTTGCATGATTCATGGTATGGTATTCGTTCGTCTTTTCGTCGGGTTTATCGTATGATTAAGGGTTTTCGTATTGGGAGTCTTTGTTGGTTATCATCCATGGGAATTGTTGGTGGGGAATTAGGCTTGTGGTCTGCGAGTCGCATATAACATTTGCAATTTCAGGAGTACTCAGCTGAGGGTCGAACTCCCTTAGAGTACGAGATGTGCGCGGTCGGAATGTGATTCTGTGGAAGTTTCTTGCTTCAGGATCTGTTCATGGGTAAGAGGAGTATGTTGAGTAGAAATGATTGATTATGTCGGTCCAGTTTCCACCGGTGGTTGGTAGTCAGTACTCTAAGTGGGGAGAATTGGAAAATTCTCAAGAGTATCGATAGCATGAGAGACCAATTAGCTGTGTGGGTTTTAGTAGTGTTTCAGTTAGCTAAGAGCGTGGGCTGGTATGAGTAAGTGGCAGACGAGTGGGGCGGGATACATACCAGGGTTGGGCCTAGGGTTAGGCCGTAATTTAAGTATAAAGAATGGAGTTAGAGTTCAGAACCCCAAGAGGGCTAGAATAGTATGTGTGGGAGAGATTCCCGGAAGGAATGGTTCAGGGTGACGTAAGACAGTTTGAGCGGTCCGGATAGACTGAAGGCCTGTAGGCATACCAGTTAGGCCGAAGGCTCAGGGAACGGTCCAGACAGGCTGAAGGCCCGGGAGGCCGGTCCAGATATGTTGAAGGTTCCGAGAGTGGTCCAGATAGGCTGAAGGCCTGGTAAGGCGGTCCAGTTATGCTGAAGACTTTGTATGTGTTAGTGGATCGGTTCGAGGAGAATGAGGAAAAGCATCACCAGGGGATGATAATTGATATGGTCTGGCCCTGAGTATTGATCATGTTAGTGGAAAGCAGTGCATGGACCTGAGAGTCCTTGCGAGTAGATTCAGGGTATATGGAAGTTCAAGAATAGCAGTTGCTCTACATGGATAATGTAGAGTGAAGTGTAGCTCAGTGGCACGTGCAGGTGTAGTAAGGGTTGTTGAGTGGATTTCCTGGAAATGAAAGGCATGTAGCTCCGGAAGGAGGGTGGTTACTCCAAAAGAGGAGGAAGTGGAGTGAGTGGATTATCGACAATGATTCACCTATGGGTAGTAAGTACTGGAATTGTACCAGTGGTATGGAAACACATCCGAGTTGGGTGTCTGTTGAGGTTGCGGAAGGATTTCCGGTATTGTAGAACCAGAGGGGTTCGGAGGGGATGCAAGGAGGGAGCCTTGGATTTTCCAGTATGGTTGTGATCAGGAAGATGTTTGAAGGTATCGTCAGTGTGTCGGGTTTTCCAGCCCGAGGATGTTAGAGCAGGTTAAACATGCGTATGTGACTGCAGGGGAGAGCTCATGGGAGTTTCTTAGGAGCTGAAGGATGTGCCATCCTGTCAGCTCTGAAAGAAACGAGTTGGTTTCGGAAAGGAAAGTGGGATGAGTCCGAGAAGTGAATTCGATAAAGGATATGCCAGTCGAGGAGAGGGGTAGCAGCTTGGTATCGGGTCAGGACCCGGTGGTTCAGGGTGATATCTAGCTTGGTAAGGATCAAGTGATGGTTGTGAATTGGAGTGATGAAAGTATCATCGAGCGATCATTGGTTAATAAGGATTGTTATCAGAGAAAGAAGTCGGTGGTCGGCTTGAATCAACTGTCAAAACTCTGGGAGGGAAGAATTGGACTTTATAGAGGTCCGATAGCAGTGTTTGGAGGAACCTGGTGAAGGGTTTTGGTCATAAGACATCCTATGTGCTCATACAAACCCTAATGCTTGGATCTAGGTTTCTCTATTGTACATGATTTGAATCCAAGACTATAAACCTAATTCTAGCATACATATAATCATATTAACATGAGAATAAGTTTATAATGTTACCTTGATTGTTATGTAGCAATAACAATCCCAAATCTCCTTGTATTGACTTTGGAATGCTTAGAGTCACAAGTGTCACTCCTCTAATGGCTTACAAACACCATAAGCAAGTGGAGAAGGTATAAAGAGAGAGGGGAGGTATCAAATTCGTCCCTAGAACCCTTAGGGAAGGTCTTCCACGAAATCATGTGTCAAGGAGGTTTATATAGGTGTACAGATAGGGTTTCAGTCATTATCCTTATCTAGTTGCTTGCCCACCAAGTAACCATAAGATAAGTCTTAGAAATCCCTTATCCTTTATCCTTTGGACGATTTCAAGGATATCTTATCCCTTGAATTCGTCCAACCTATATCTAGGATAACCATTACCATATTTTGTAACTATCACATAATTACAATTCAACCCCTCTAGTTTAATTAATTACACTTGATCACAAAATTAATTCCTAATTAATTATTGACCAATATTAATTAAACAAATATGATTTCTCCTTTAATATGTTATTCTTATAACATATTAATAAATCATAATAACCTCTCTCTCTATTTATTTCTCCAATCAAGTTGCTTTGGTGAAGGCAACCCAAAAGGACCATGCACCATCGGGTCAAGTACATACCAAAATAGTTATGGACTTAGACACTAATCCAACACCTGGGTCAGTTGAGACCAGGAGCGGTATTGAGGGAGTGTTATATGGGATGTGTTGCTGCAGGCTTCGAGGACGAAGCCTAATTTAAGTGGGGGAGAATTGTAATATCCTGAGTTCAGAAGTGCAAGTTCAGGGTGCTTGGTGTAATTAAGGAGGATCGACTCGGCGAGTCAATGGATGGTCTCGAAGAGTCGAGTCGCGATTGTGGTCACGTGTTTAGTGACCAACTCGGCGAGTCGGCAGGCTGGACTCGGCGAGTCCGTGCTGGAATGAGAAACCCTAATTCCTAGGGTTTGCACCCTATTTAAGGAGCCTTAAGCCCCCATTTAAGCTCCTTATCACCCCACTAAGGACTAGAAGCCCTAAAATCATAAGAGAAGAGCCTTGGGAGCATTTTGGATCTTGGATAAGTGATTTAAGAAGGAAATCTTCAAGACTAAGGAGCTTGGATCAAGGAGGCTTGAGGAGATTTGGTTTACTCTTCAGTTGGAGGTTGTTTTGAGGTAAGGATTCGTCATCTTGGCTTTATTCCTTCTAGATCCACCCTTTTTGGAGCTTTAGGGTTTGTTGGGAAGAATTTATGTTGAGATCTTGATGCATGAGTTAGATCTAGAGTTGAAACTCCAGATCTGAGCTCCATATGGAGTCTATGTGAAGAAAGCCCTTTGATTACCCATGCAAGAGCCAACCCTAATGAGTTAAGTTCCATTTTAACTTGGTTGTTGATGAATGGGTCATGGAAGCACGTAAAGGTAGCAACTTTATGTTGCTAATGAACCATAGGGGCCCTGATCTAGTGTTTGGAGTAAGGGAGTGGCTCTATGACACGAGATTACGGAACTTCACGTTGGACTCGGCAAGTCTGGGAGATGACTCGGCGAGTCGGGTTAGAGATTTGGAATGAGTCGCGTAGTAACTCGGCGAGTCACATAGGTGTACTCGACGAGTTGCATGAAGATAGGCAGGAACTCGACGAGTTGGAAGAACAACTCGACGAGTCTGTTGAAGATTGCCTTGGACTCGGCGAGTCTGTTCTTGGACTCGGCGAGTCTGGTCGAGGAGTCCTAACCCTTTCTGGTTGAACGGTGAATCGGTGAGTCGAGGGATGACTCGGTGAGTTGAGCGAGAAGGGACTCAGAATTGTGGGACTCGGCGAGTCGGCGGGGTGACTCGGCGAGTAGGGTCACATAGGAAGGTGGACTTTGACTGAGGACTTTGACTTTGACCAAGAGTTGACCAGTTGACTTCCAAGGGTATTTTGGTAATTATTGGTATTTATTGAGTTCAGTCTTTTGGTATTGATAAGTGGTGGAGTTCATGTTAAAGGTTGGAGCAATGTGATCTTATTTCTACAAATCGGCTTGACGAGGTGAGTTATCCTCACTATATCGATAGGGTCTAAGGCACCAAGGCCGACCCTTTATCGGATAGAAATCCGGGTAGTTATTATGTTATTGCTTTGCTATATGTTTGCATCCTGGTAGTTAGGATGGTATATGTTAGAGACCTAGTTAAGGTCGGAATACTGGTATATAGGATGATGCTATGTTAGAGACCTGGTTAAGGTCGGAATCCTGGTATATAGGATGATGCTATGTTAGTGACCGGTTAGGTCGGTATCCTCGTTAGAGTGTGCTCTGTATGTGATCTGTTAGATCGGTTGATTAGTGATGAATTGCTATATGATTATATGTTATGTGCACATGGTTGATTGACTGGGGTTGGGTTGAGGCGGGTCCTGCTTTGTGCTATAGGCCAACATACCCAGGGCGGACCGGATATCCCGAAGGCCTAGCGAGCAGTCCGGATAGGCTGTAGGCCCCACAAGGGTGGACCAGACGTGCCGAGGCTCTGAGAGTGGACCAGGCCGACTGAAGGCCCGGTACGGGCGGACCAGTCATATTGTGGACTCAGAGAGTGGACCAGGTGAGTTGAAGGCCCGGTGCGGGCGGACCAACCACATTGCAGACTCGATGTATGTTGCTAGACTCAGAGGGTGGACCAGGTGGACTGAAGACCCGGTGCGGCGGACCAGTCACACAGTAGACCCAAAGTGCATGGTTGTTCTATTTATGATATGATATGTTATGAGTATGGTATATGTGGTTGGTATTTTGGGGGTAACTCACTAAGCTTTCGGGCTTACAGTTTTCAGTGTATTGTTTTAGGTACTTCATGAGATCGTGGCAAGGCGAAGGCGTGATCGTACCGCTCCTCATGTTTTATGCATTTATGATCCGATTCTGGGAAAATCTCTGATAATAAATGAATTGAAAACCTTTTTGTAATGAATTAATGAATATGAGTTGTTTTTGAAAAGTTTAAAATTGGTTCAAATTTTTTGGATGTTACACTTGTGACATGATATATACATATATATATATATATATATATATATATATATATATATATATATATATATACATAGAGAGAGAGAGAGAGATGTAAACACCTCTATACAAGGTGCGTTCCATACCACTTGTAGAGGTGTGCTTGAGAGATGATGTTCATAGTGATTAGTGAGTGAGGTATTTATGGAGTTCTATATCTAGTACCTTTTTTATACTCATCTACTATGATCAAATATACCTTTTAGCACCCAAATCACAATGTTCTTTGTGTTCTTTAATTCCGCATACCAAATCAAACACTCATAATTCACATCACTGTTGACGAGCACTTCGACTTTAATTTACATTACTTTGGCTAAAAGGCAACCTATCTTCGATTCACTTTTTATTACGCATCTTGTTGTATCGGTTTGAATGTTAAACATAGATAAATCATAACTTCCTCATACGAAGTCAGATTTAGATGTTCTTTATATCCATAGGATCACCATCACGACTACTACAACTTACATTATGATTATTTATCTAGAATAATCTTTTATTTTATTTCTTAATGATAAATTTTATATTAAAGTTTTCTACAAATATTCTATACTCCTAATAATTGTACACTTAATTTGTATACGATAGTTATTTATTATCTCATAACACATATAAAAGAACAATTATTTTAATTAACGATTCCAATCGTTCGATAAAATGTATAATTACTACAATTATACTCTAAACGTCTAACCCAAAATTGTGGGCGTTAGACAAATCCAAAGATGATGTTATCATACTTTTTGTAAACTATATTCGATTTTCCACAACTTGTTCTTTTGGTGATTTTCTCTAATTCAGACCAGAATGGCCTCTACAGCCACCACAATACAGGAAACAAGTTTGTCAAGATTTCTAGTTTTGCCAAATATCACCAAACCGCACACACAAGTCATGACTAACACTTACATGACTTCTAATGATTTGAAAGTAGAGATATATAGTAAGAAAGTGATTTATACCTCGTAGAAAATATGAGATGACTCAAAGAGAATTTCTAGAAGGAAAGAACTCTAAGAACTCCACCAAAAATGCTACAATCTTCACTCATTCCCAAGATTCATCCACTCTCTTCACAAATGGAAAGCGCACTTAGGAACATCTCTAAAAGTGAGATGGAGGCTAGAAATAAGGTTTGTTAGCTGCAAATATGATGTTAATCCTGGATTTTAGGGTCATGTGTCCTTAAATACCGACCCTCCAAGTTGTGAAAATGACCCCATGACTTATATACATGATCAAAGATTGTTTTCTTACACTTTTGGTCCCCATAACTTGACGATAACAAGATAAAATTATGATTTAATGGAAAACATAACAAAACTAACATTGATGACAAGAAAGAGAAATTCGGATTGCTTCAATTTGGACAACTAGGACTATCATTTATATTTTAAATTTATATTTTTTTTGGTATTGTAATGCTTTTTTTTAAATTTAAATGTTATGGTTAATTTAAATATATGTGTTATTTAAATGACATGTTTATAAAATTATATTTATTTTTATAATTATTAAAAAAAGAAACTCAAAAAAATCAAAAAATTAAATAAGAATATGAAAATGATTTGGTGTTATAACATTGTGATAATTTTCTATAATGATGTTATAACATTATGGGTGATGTGAGATGTGAGGTGATACTTTTTTAGTGTTATAATATCATATCCATACCCACTAATTTTATATACGTTGTCACAAAGTCGGGTCTGGGTAACTTGCCCCTGATCTTTGCCCCATACAATTTTATTTATGTATTTTTTTTAAAATTTTTGGCTCATTTATAATTTTTGTTTGAGATGTATTTTTTTAAAATTATTCTTAACTTTTTTCTAACTTTATTTTTAATGTTTTTTTAAAACTTGGTTTCTATATAAAAATACTTTTTTAAAAATCTTTTTTTACGACTTTACTTTTTATGAAACTGGTTTAATAAAATTATTTTTTTACAATTTTTTATATTTTTGGTTTTTGTATGTTTTATTTTATTTTTCTGTTTTTAGCATATTCATTTTAATGAATATGGAGCTATAAAACCATCATTAATACATATTACCAGACATCATTTGTGGTCCACTTGGCAACAACTAGTAACCAAACACACCATCATAGTTGTTAGTGATCGTTTGTGATCGTGGTCTTTTATGATACCACCACATCCAATTAGATTCTATTTTTTTCTAACTCTCTCTCTCTTTTTATATTTTAAGTAATAAAAAAATACTTTTTTATTTAAATAATAAAAAATAAGAGATATATAGTGATGTGGAACGGTGGGTATACCAACCTTTAGTGCTTGTGTTTGGTGATGAGATGATAGTGATGTGACACTCACCATATTTAAGGTTAGTCGTAGATAGTCATGATAACGTAATAACATGTAAAACATCTTTTTATTTTATTTTTTCTTTTAAATATTTGTTTTCCACATACAATAAGATCGGACGGAATGGAAGCGGGAAAAAGGTGAGGAAAGCTTCCCTTACTTTGGAACACCATTACTTGGGTGAGGGAAGCAACCACGGGAAATAGGTAGGAGGAGGAGGTGTCACACTCTCTCTCTTCATGCTATTGGACATTTTTATTTTTTTTTATTTTATCGTTTTTAATATTTATAAAATTATATACCTACTAAAAAAATATAAAAAATATATCAAAATTCATGGTTTTTAATTCCCTACAAAATGAGTATAATATATGTATGAAATATATTTCAAAAAAAATAGTGAGGGGAGCTTCTCACCTATTCCTTGGGTTTTAGGTGATGGAAAGAAAAGTGAAGGAAATGATGGTGTGACCCACAAAAAGTGAGGGAAACATCTCTCACATACCCTCCAGTCTAATAAACTCTTATATATAATATATCATCTATTATACATGCATTAAAAAGCTTTTTGCCTAACAATATCACATGTGATGCCTTTCCTTTTTGAAGCTGAGAGTTCAAATCCCTCGTAGGCATATGTAAAATTAAAAAGTGGTTTATGAGTAACTTAGATTTGCTTTAAAAAAAAAAACTATTATACATTAAAAAAACCACCACCACCACCACCACCACCACCACCACCACCACCACCACCACCACCATCAGTGTATTCCATACACAACAAAAGGATAATGACTTAAAAGCTAGTATATTTTTTGATTTTTATGCATTTAGTCATTAAGGTTTTTTTTCGTCTACATTTTCACCTTTAACTTATTTAACTGTATGCATTTAGTTCTTATTACCAACTACTTTAGGTAACTCGGAAAAATAACTTAATAGGATAATATATTACTCAATTTGTATACATTTAATCATATATATATATATATATATATATATATATATATATATATATATATATATATATATATATAGTTCGTAATTTCTTTTATTGCAAAATATGTCTTTGCTGTTTTTGTACACACTCAATACTTATGAATAGTTTTTTTTTTTTAGATTTTTCTCACGACATCCAACATAGGACAATCATTAATTCGGTGTTTGGGCTATTCATGTTTATGACCACTACGACCTCGTTTGCTTGGTGTTTAAGTCTTGTGTTCTGATTTTAAAATATTTTACTTTTTAATGAGAGTAATCTAAACGAAAGTTGTGGTAGACTCAAATACGAACGTCTGTATATAATGATCGTTGAAATCCGAGATCGTATGAAGAAGTTATGACGTTCAGATTACAACAAATACAAACGTGTGAATATAAAGATCGTTAAAATCTAAGATCGTATGAAGAAATTATGACGTTCAGAACATAAGACTTAAGCAACTGAGGTCGTGGTGGCCATAATCATGAACAACCCCGAACACCTCATTAATGAATATCCCACGTAGGATGCCGTGAGAAAAACCTAAAGAAACCGATCATAATTACTGAATATATACAAAAACAATAAAGACTAATTTTACAACAAATAAAATATTAATGACTAAATGTGTAAAGAAAATATTAAAGATTAAATATATACAAAATGAAAAATATATTATCCTATTAAGTCATTTTGTCCGGTTATCTGGAGTGATCGATAATAAAAACTGAATATATACAATTAAACAAATTCAATGGATAATTGTGAACTAAAAAAACATGACGATCAAATATCTATAAATTAAAAAATATATTACCTCTAAAAAAAATATCTTGGTATTTATTTGGATTTAGCTTAAAACTATAATCAAAGGTGGTATCTGCTTTACTGTGTCGCATGTGTAATGGCACTTTGGGGGTAGAAGGGTCAAGGTCAAAGCAGGCGAAAGGCTGCCTGCCTACGAATCTATGAATCATCTGTGTGTCTGCTACTTTCATCATCGATGTGGCGAATGAATGATTCGCCACAGTGTCTCCTCGACACGTGATCATACTTGGTAAAGCTAACACAAAGGCACGTGGATTGGCTATGTCATCTTCGATTCTCCTCAATCACCATTATCACCATACAACTTGCACTTGCAATTTACAAACCCCCTAAATCTGATTATCCACTGCTTCACGTCACAATCCTCCCACGAAAACGTAGATTCTGCTCTTCGATTATATATAACTTAAAAAGAGAGAAATGACGGATAAACTGGCTGTCGGTGACGCTGGTGGCGATTGGTCGATGACGGATGGTATTGACGGTGATGATGGTTGTGGGCCGACGATGAGAAGAACTGATGCAAAGAGTTTGAGAGAGATGCAGTTGTCGATAGCGGCGTCGTCTTCGGTGTTTCCAGGGTTCAGATTTTCGCCGACTGACGATGAGTTGATTTCGTATTACTTGAAGAAGAAGCTCCAGGGATCTGATAATTGCGTTGATATCATTCCGGAGGTCGATTTCTGCCGACATGAGCCATGGGATTTACCTGGTTAGTGCTTCCTTCCTCCTAACTTGATCTCGATTTCATTTTTTGAAATTCGGAAGCACTGTATGTATTTTACCGCCAATTTTGCATTACAATTGTTCTAAAGCCCTAATTTGTTCAATCATGTCATCATTTTTGTACAAAAACATGTCTTATGATAATATGATCTTATTCTTGTGTACATATTGTCTCTAATTATGGTCACATATTCATCTTCTGCGAAATATCAATTAGATATGGGTGCAAATTACAAACAAGAGGGATTGGATTATCTTTAACATGAATGCTACATTTAGCCTATATGACACATATTCTTTCTACCTTTCTTGCAAGCTCCAATCTTGGTAGAAGGCTTTGCTTGTTTTCTACTCCTCTATATGACTTATAAGTTTTGAATACAACAACCTCGAATATAAGTTCTAAAGTTCATAAAGAACTAAATTAAGAAGTTTAAAACTCACATTTTTATGTTTCAATTCAGATGCCATAATGAATAGAAAGTCAATAGATTTAGTGGTAATCATTTAGTTCTCATCATATACACACTAATTAATTTATGATTTTATGTTATGTTTTGGCAATGATATTAGTTATATTGTCCACTGATTTTAGAACGTGGTCAATTGAATTTGATAGTAACTTGTTGTCACTAGCTATTTCCATTATTCAATCGGATAATGAGTGGTTCTTCTTTTCGACCCGAGGAAAGAAGTATCCAAACGGGTCACAAAGTAAACGGGCTACCCAATCCGGATACTGGAAAGCCACTGGAAAAGAACGAAATGTAAAATCAGGTGCGGTTACAATTGGCACTAAACGGACTCTGGTTTTTCACATGGGTCGTGCTCCTAAAGGAGAAAGAACCGAATGGATCATGCATGAATATTGTATGAATGATGCTGCACAGGTAAAGAATATTATAATCAATATATAATTCAACATTTTTATGGAGACTGAGATTGTTGTCAATAGGATAAAAATTGAAATCTTTTGTTATTTTTAGCATTTAACCCGATGATCGCACTATCGTCCATATATACAAAGCAATTTTCAGTGCTATAATTTGGTAGATTTTTCAAATTACAATCTTCTAATAAGAATACACGAAAGTAGCACACATCATCGTAAGTAAGTAGTAAGTGATTAACTAATGAATCTTGATTTTGTAGGAATCTCTAGTTGTTTGTCGACTTCGTAGAAACAGTGATTTCCGCTTAAATGAATCATCAAGAGGCTCTTCGGATAATAAAAGTCACTCGGGTACGACAAACGAGTATGCTAATAATAACCAAATGGACGGGTTTCATGACACAAACGAGACTATAAAGTCCGCTTCAAAAGAATCCACAAGCAGTTACAGGTCAGACGACCAGAATGGTTCCGGATCAGAATCTGATCCGGAAGCCAATCCCGAGTCGCCACATGGCTCTTCCACTCCATATAAGGTTTCATTTCTCTTATTCAATCCAACACCATAATTGGTGTAAACACCAACTTTGGTGTTAAAAGTTCAATGTATCATCATTTATGGTTATTCAAGTTTTTAGTATGATTAAGATAATGGTAAATTCTATGGATTTAGTTTACATAAAAGTTTAATATATATTTTTATTTTGTAAAGGATGTTGATGATTGTTTTGCGGATATAATCAACGATGACATCATCCGACTCGATGAATCCACATCACACTCTCTCAAATTCTACGGCTTCCTCACAAAAGATGAACCAATGTTAATCCAAGATCCAACAAAATGCAATCAAAAACTACCACCACAAAACATCATGACCTCTCAAGGAACCGCGGTTCGAAGAATCAAACTGAGACGCCAAAAGGGTCGAACCCACGAACCACCACCGGCTGGCGGTGGTTTAGACAAGCACCACCACCCACAGATGCCGCCATTGCAGAAGAAATCAACAGGGTGTTTTATTAGTGTATTGTCGGGCAATGCGGATACCCTAAAGGGGTCACGTTCAACACATGTGATTTTGGTTTTGTTGTTTTTGGTGATGGTGTTTGTGATTTGGAAATGTGATATGGAAGATTGGAATAGGCAGCTGAAGCATTGGCTTCGTATGACTGCTGATTATATATAAAATAAAATAAGGTTTGTATGTTTGTGTGTGTGTTGTGTGTATATAGAAGGTTTTTATAATATGGTGTAAACTTAGTGGTGGATCATATATGATGTGGCTTTCAACCTCTATACGATGACGTGTTGTTTGGACACTTGGTTATATATATATATATATATATATATATATATATATATATATATATATATATATATATATATATATATATATATATATATATATATATATATGATCGATGGTTATGTATTTCCTCCATTTTTCTTTAGTAATTAATCGATTGCTTTTTGGTATTTTTGTTTCGCTATTAGTATAGCGTCAAATATAATCATATAGGTTTTGACAAATTAGCCTTTTTCTGCATAAAAGTAAGTTTCTTGTTATTTGAAACAAAAACATAAAGAAATTAACAACCCTTTTATAAAGTTTGTGACATGTTTGTTCGAAATCCCGTAAAAAGATTGGCATATCATAAAGAAATGAAAGAGTAGAAAAATAAATGTCACGGTAGTGATTTACGTCTTTAAAATGGGTTATGATTTATATGCAGCGTTTCAAAAACCGGTTCGAACAGGCCGGTTGAACCGGTCAAACTGGAAACCGGAGATGAAGACGATTCAATTTGGACTCGTTTTATAACGATTTCTTGACCGGATTGAACCGGCTGGTTTTGGTAAAAAAACCGGTTCAACCGGCTGAATTGAACCGGAATGGACCGGGTTGAACCGGACATTCTTAGATTTTTTTGTTTGTTTTGGACTTCTTTGTTTGATTTTGACTTCTATAATGATTGTTTTTATATGTTGGATTTTATTTACGTTTATAATACTATAAATTGACAAGTTTTGTAATCAATGTATGCAAGATAATTAAAAATATATAAAAATATACAACCGGTTTAACCATCCGGTTGAACCGGAAAACGTCACCCGACCGGTTCAATTAAAAAACCGGTTTTTAAAACATTGTTTATATGGCGTTAAAATGAAATGTTGTGTCAAACGCGTTATGATTTATATGGTGTTAAAATGAAATATTGTCAAATGCGTTATTATTTATATGGTGTTAAAATGAAACATTAAGCTTTTAGGGGCTGTTTGACAGCATCTGAATTTTTAAGATCTGAAACTTTAAGACGTCTAAATTTCTAAGAGGATCTGAATTTTTAAGATCTGAATTTTTAACAAGTTGTTTGGTTGGAACATCTGAATTGTTGTGCTGAATAATGAAAATGACTATTTTGCCCTTCTATATTATTTTTTTGCTAAATTCAATACTTCTATTTTATAAAATAATTGAACATTTTATTAAATAATTATAAAGAAATATAAATACCATATAAAATCCAAATATGAACACCCTACAAAATCCAAAACATGAAAACACATACAAGTATACAACTATAACAAATATGAGCTACACATAACAACATAAATGCTATAATTGGAAGAACTCTATCAACAAACACCATATGCACCACCACCATAACTTCTTGAAGAACTCTTTCAACAACATTTTCTTTGACAAATGAGATGATATGCAATCCCTTGATACGAATATTTCAAGTATGAAAATCACATCAGATTAAAATTCAAATATAACCTAACAAATAACAATAACTTTGATGAACAGTGGCTACAATATATGGGATGGGATCGACAAAACGAAACCAAAATTTTTTGATGGTGGGAGCAACACCAATCAAAGGCAAACCAACCAAATCCAAGCTTAAATTAGTCTGTATCGATCCATAAAAATGCTTATTTTCACCATTGTGCTTGAATGCTTGTTTGGGATTGGGGTTGAACCGTAACAATCGAGTTTTACGAAAAAAACATACCAAGAGTTGTGTTGTCGATGAGGGACCTGGAGGGCTTCTCTTCCGGTAGCGATGGTGGTACTGGCGGAGGCGATGGCCTACTGATGGCGGAAGAGCCGGCCAGCTGGTTCCAGATCGAAGATGGAGTGGTGAGGGAGCGCCGTGTATATTGAAAGAGAAGACGGAAAAATCAAGGGCAAACCTGCAGAAGATGCTGGAGGCGATGCAACTGGTGTCGGAGACAGCGGTGGCACAGGCGAAGCCCCCGACGGCGCCGACAGAGGTGATTGGAGTTGCACCAGCTTGGGGGTGGAGGAGAGGCGTCGATGATGGTTGAGAGGGAAAAAGAGGTTGTGTCGTGAAATAGAAGGGAATTCGTTTTGGGCAAAACAGGAAACGTGTCCCTTTATTTTTTTCAGATACAATCACATGTCTGAGAAATTAAGAGGTATTTTTTAATTTAAGAGGCAAAAAATATGATCCTATCAAACAGTCTACATCTGAATTTTTAAAAGCTTGCCTCTTAATTTTTCAATTAAGAGGTAAACAAACAACCCTAGTTAACCTATGGACAGACGTCGGCATTTATTATGTCTAACAATCTAAAGATTTTGCGTCTATATATATGGTCTCTTTGTAAAATACCTAATCAATAAGATATTTTAACTATCAATCCGTTCTTTATTTATATGGTTTTAGAGTGAGGTTTTGTGTTGGGCATATTGTAAGTGTCGAAATTTATGTTCAAGTTAAAACCACTATTTCACACCAAAGTTTCTGGTCATGTCAAATCATTATTCATCGAGCACCATTCATCAAGTATCAACAGTTGATTTATGGTATTTTTTCGATTTTAAGTTTTATTATTAGGTCATCCGTAATACCCACCAATAAACATTACAGTCGTGGGTGTCCCTCCATCACAACATCCAACCATTAAACCTATGAGATATTCATTACTACATGGGATAATGACTTAAAATGATAACATATTATTGGTTTTATACATATTTAGTTACTGACTTTTTTTTATCCATATTTTCCCCTTGAACTTGTTGTTGTGTGTACATTAAATCCTTATTATCGGTTGATGCCATATTTGCTGACATGGCTACCTATGTGGTCACTCATTAAAGAAAACACTCCTACGTGGATCATCTTTGAGTTCCATCGATTATAATACGATGCCTAGCCCCAAATTCAATCAAAAAAAACTTTCGAAACCATACCTAAAATCAAAGAAGAAGATGTCGACTCCCAGTTCATCTGGTTCCATCGCAGAGAAAGAGGAGTTTTGTGATTGTCGACTCCCGGTTCGAATATGCATCCTAACAAAAAGTTCAAAGTTTGCCCCAATTCTCTAGTATGTCGATCTTGATTTCCCTCTGTACATTTGATTTTCCTTCTAATAAATAATGGTATTGCGCTTCTTACCATCTTTATATTTGATTTCGAAGAAACCAGGTAAAAAGTGTAAATATTGGGAATGGATTGATGAACCTGTGACTGGGAATCCAGATTTAGAACAAGAACTTGAAGTGGTTAGAGAGGATGTTGCATGTTTGAAGAAAGAAGTTCAAGGGCTGAAGAATAAAGCACATAGTTATAGGGTTGAACTCAGTTGTAATATTATCTAAAAAGAGTTGAATGGAGTTTGATATGATGTATTGAATTTTGGTAGTTTGAATGTATTGAATGGTTTATATTGAATGTATTGAATGGAGTTTGCATATTAAATGAAATGTTACATGGTACATATTTGAATGTAACTTACATTGAATTTGGCTACAATATCAACAACCAAAAGACAAGGACATTGATAATTTGTAACGACCGAAAAATCCAACCAATTTAAATTTTTCAAAAACAATCCGATTTCATTAAATTATTACAAAAAGGTTTTCAATACATTATTTATCATAATATTCCCAGGTCCATTTCATAAAACATAAACGCGAGGAACGGTACGATCACACCTTTTCCTTGCCACAATCTCCTGAAGAACCTAAAAAACATTAAACCACAACTGTAAGCTCGAAAGCTTAGTGAGATACCCCCAAAATACCAACCACATATACGCCCTTCCAGGCTACGACCTTCCGGTCCAAAACATATTGCCTTCCGGCCCATAGCATAAAAGCATACATAACATAACAGAACATAGAACAACCATGCATATCGGGTTTACTGTGTGACTGGTCCGCCGTATCGGGCCTTCAGTCCACCGGATCCACCCTCCGAGTCTAGTCATGTCCTGCGAGTCTACAATGTGGTTGGTCCGCCCGCACCGAGCCTTCAACCCACGTGGTCCACTCTCTGAGTCTACAATATGATTGGTCCGCCCGCATCGGGCCTTCAGTCGGCCTGGTCCACTCTCCGAGCCTCGACACGTCTGGTCCGCCCTCATGGGGCCTACAGCCTATCCGGACCGCTCGATGGGCCTTTGGAACAACCGGTCTGCCCTGGGTATCTTGGCCTACAACACAAAGCAGGACCCGCCTCAACCCATCTCTAGTCCATGTGCACATAACATACAATCATATAACAGTCATAGTCAACAAACCGATCAAGCATATCACATAACATATCATTGCCCTAACCAGGTTACCGACCTAACCGGTCACGAGCATAGCGTCACTCTACATATCGGGAAACTGACCTTAATCAGGTCTCTAGCATATACCATCCTAGCTACCAGGATGCAGACATGTCAAGAAATAACATAACAACCATATCCGAATCACAATCCAATAAAGGGCCGACCTTGGTGCCTTAGACCCTGTTGATATAGTGAGGATAACTCACCTCGAACTGCTGGCTGAAAGGATAAGATCCCGCTGCTCCAAACTCCAACACGAACTCCTCCACTGAACACCAAAACACTCAACTCAATAAATACCCTTAATTACCAAAATACCCTTGGACGACAACTGGTCAACCTTGGACAAAGTCAAAGTCAACCCCTGACTGACTCTACTCGCCGAGTCAACCCGATGACTCGCCGAGTCCCTATGCTCAGAACTTCCCTCAATCCACGACCTAACTCGCTGAGTCACCCCGAGACTCACCGAGTCCAACAACTCTAAGTCCACTCGCACCCAACTCACCGAGTCATCCCTTGACTCACCGATTCTCGACTCAACCAGAAAATATTGGGACTCTTCGACAAGACTCGCCGAGTCCAAGAACAGACTCTCCGAGTCTAAGGCTATCTTCAACCTACTCGCGGAGTTGTTCATCCAACTCGTCGAGTTCCAGCTCATCTTCAAGCAACTCGTCGAGTCCGCCCATGTGACTCGCCGAGTACCACCGGTTTGAATCCATACAGAAGCATTCCAGGCCATGCAATTGATCCAAAACATAGATCTAGCCTCCAACAATCCATTCATCATGTAAAGTGGCAAACTTTACGTGAATCCTAAGAGATCTAGGCCTTATTCACTTTAGAGCTAGGGTTTGGGACATGATGGCTTCACTAAGCACTCAAACACAGGAACTTTAATGCACTCTAGGCCTTTAATATTCCAGATCTGAGGTAGCAACCTCAGATCTAATCTCCAAACTCCAAAACATACCAAATAAACTCCCCACAAACCCCAAAATGATGAATCCATATGAGTGATAGCCCAAGAACGAGATGTTACCTCAAAAGAATGCCCCAACTACAATGAAACTCGAATCCAAGAAAAGCCCTTTGATCCAGGCCTCTTCTCCTTCAAGATTTCTTCAACAAACAACTCCTCAAGCTCCAAATGCACTCTAATCTTCTTCAGTCACGCTTTCTAGGGTTTCTGGACTTCAAGGGGGATCAAAGAGGATGGGGAGAGGATATAATGTTCTTTAAATAGGGCTCATTCCCCGGATTTAGGGTTTTCTCCACTCAGCACCTACTCGCCGAGTCCATATTTGGACTCGCCGAGTAGGCCACTTGACTCGCGACCAAAGTCGCGACCCTACTCGCCGAGTTGCCCTTTAAAATCTACACTTTTAGCCCTCAACTCTACTCTTGCTATTCCGGGATCTTACATTGAATTTGGTTGCAATTTCAACAACCAAGAGACAAGGACATGATAGAAACAAATATGATTCCCATTAGCAAATTACATATGATTCCCAATATAAAAAGAATCTTAATAAACTAATGCATTAGTACCAATAAAGATTGAAAAAGACGAAACACAATTGATATAGAATACCATATCCGATTCCATTACTAAAAGACCATCAACAGTTGCTAGGTTACAAGCAAGGGTAGTATTGTTAATTACATCAAAAGTTGGGCCAATAATCAAATTTTCCTTCTAATAAATAATGGTATTGCGCTTCTTACCATCTTTATATTTGATTTCGAAGAAACCAGGTAAAAAGTGTAAGTATTGGGAATGGATTGATGAACCTGTGACTGGGAATCCGGATTTAGAACAAGAACTTGAAGTGGTTAAAGAGGATGTTGCATGTTTGAAGAAAGAATTTCAAGGGCTGAAGAATAAAGCACATAGTTATAGGGTTGAACTCAGTTGTAATATTATCTTAAAAGAGTTGAATGGAGTTTGATATGATGTATTGAATTTTGGTAGTTTGAATGTATTGAATGGTTTATATTGAATGTATTGAATGGAGTTTGCATATTAAATGAAATGTTACATGGTACATATTTGAATGTAATTTACATTGAATTTGGCTACAATTTCAACAACCAAAAGACAAGGACATTGATAATTGAATTTGGCTGCAATTTCAACAACCAAAAGACAAGGACATGATAGAAACAAATATGATTCCCATTAGAAAAGTGACATGTGATTCCCATTATAAAAAGAATCTTAATAAACTAATGCATTAGTACCAATAAAGATTGAAAAAGACCAAACACAATTGATATAGAATACCATATCCGATTCCATTACTAAAAGACCATCAAAAGTTGCTAGGTTACAAGCAAGGATAGTATTGTTAATTACATCAAAAGTTGGGCTAATAATCAAAAGAAAGTCACCATACATAGTGTACTATTACATACTTCCAAAGCAAAAGAAAACAAGTAACCCTAATCATTCTAAAGTAACTGGGTTGTCCTTATTCACTCCTTTTCCATCCTTTGGAAAAACCTGCTTCCTGATTTGTATCTTGTTTATTCTCTATGAAAGCTTCCTTGCTCTAAAACCAAGGCTCTTAGGCACTCTAACACCAAGATTCACAGGCACTTGGTTAACAGGTACTGGATTCACACTTGGTTGACAGGTACTTCATTCACAGGATCTTGATTCACATGCTATTGATTCACAGGGACATTCTCTTGAATCACAGGCTCTTGATTGACATACTCTTGAGTTATAAGATCTTGATTCACATGTGTTGGAGCAGTTGGAGCTGGAGTGCTTGGACCTGCTTGTGAAGGACAATTTTTTGCATTACTCTTCTTTCTTGCTTTATTTGGACCTGCTTCAGAAGGACCCCTCATTGGATATGTAGCTTTCTTTTGTCCAGTTTCATTACAAATTGTACATCTGCGTTGAACACCTTCCGTGCTTATAGTATGTATGGTATTCCCACTGAGTTCATTTTCTGCTTGGTCTCTTTTTCTTTTCACACATAGCCTACCTGGTAACCTCCTCCTAATAGGAGGTAGTATCTGGTGAACATTAGGCATGTGGGGCCACAATGTACTATCATTCAGGGGATGTATGGTGTACTCATAGGCCCTAAGAAATGTAGATTTAGTAAACCACTCTACAAAAACTTCCTCTGAATCAAGATTCAAAGAATATATGGCACATATGGCATGTACACAAGGAATTCCTGTCAATTGCCAACCTCTGCATCCACCTTCTCTATTCTCTAGGTCAACGATATACCTTTCATTGCCTTGCACAATTTCAAATTGTTTGTATCCACTAACATATGGATCCCAGAATCTATCACTACAAAAGTTAGTTAGCACTTGCATGTACAAAAAGTAAGTAAAACTATTTGTATCGACTAACCTTCTCAACTTCTTTAGTTTACCAAGCTTCTTTATGATAGTTGGACAGATTGCCTAATTCCAGCCCAAATCCTTCCCCTTTCTGCATGTAAAATCTCTCCATCATAAACACCCTTATGTCCTCTAACATAGTGATCAATCGCTTCTTTCTAGCTTCTTCAATAACAACATTGAAGCTCTCATAAACACCATTTTCCATTGCATCACATCCCATTCCCACCTTAAAAAAAGGCCCCTGAGCAACAATTAGGGTCCCTTTTAATGAGATAATCATATTCCCCTACATCAAAGCTCTTGATCTCTTCCATTGCAAGTTCAAATTTATGAATTTTAGTTGCCTTTACAACCCTCCAAAAAGGTTTTATGTAGCACTCACCCTTAAAATTTTTATGGAAGTTAGCAAAGATGTGCCTAGCACATAACCTATGCTCCACTTCTGGACATCTTTCTTTCACAACCTCCATTATACCTTTCATTTATTTGGAATGTTAGTTTATGTAGAAGGTAATTTGTGTATATGTAGCTTGAGTCCGTATGACACCAATGTGATTCCATCACCATTTCCCCTTTCATCTATGTCTTCTATTAGATTGTCCAAGAACCACTTCCATGTACTCTTGTTCTCAACATTCACTACTGCCCAAGCTATTGGGTATATGTTATTTTTTCCAGCTATTGGGTATATGTTATTTTTTCCATCCTTACCTACTGCTGAGAGGAGCTCCTATTTACATATGTCCTTCAAAAAACATCCACCTATCCCAATAACCTTCCTACACCTGTCTAACCAGTTATCAACCAATCCTTTAAAACTCACATAAAGCCTTTCAAACACTACAGTAGAATTTCGTTGGGGCTGCGCATACACTTCAACATGAGATCCTAGGTTGGCTCTTTTAATTTCAGCTCCATATTCCCACAGCTTGGAATAATGATCCTTCAAATTACCCTCAATTTCACATAATGCAATGGGAAATACCAAATGAAAGAATGGTCCTGTTACCTCCTAAGTAGAAGTAGTTATTCATGTACCCCTTTGCATTTTATGTCCAATTATGTAGTAGTTATGGGTTAATCTTTAATGAAATGAAAATGAATGTGTTTTCTTATTTCATGTTTTCTGTTCATTACTGAAACAACATACATTAAAGGAGTAACAAGACAGACATAAAAAACAAACAACATAACTAACGAACATTCTACATATAATCTTATTTAACTAACATGCATATTAAAAAAAGGGACATTCTTAAAAAGATTCCATGATTCCCCATGCATAAACTCGCAACCATCAGATTTGAAATGGTATAGCTCCATGGTCACCTGTTTGAGAATGTCTTCATCCCTATTTGGATGTTCATTATCCAGTTCGTTATAAATATGTTGAAAATGCTTGACCCCTTTTTTTCAAATCCAGAAACTTGGATTTGACATTTCTTCTTCTTCAATATTGAGTATGACCCATTTGATGGTGAAACAAATAACAGACACGAGACCAAAATGATACGTTGCAAACTTCTAGTGGACCCGGTGGAAAATCCTCATATACAGTTACGATCCAAGCATGAACCAAAGCAACCTCCTCTTCGATGTTCCATCTAAATGGTACAGGTGAGTCCATAGTTGCAAGCTAAAATTGTAATGTGATACGATTAATATGGATATGAACAATTATTTATAGTGGCCCCTTTTTATAACTCAGATTGTGTTATCAAGTCAAATAGTTGTGTGTTGTATTGTCACTCAGTGCAATGTCTTGTCAACTCAAACAATCATTTATTATACACTTCATTCTTCAGTTAATTTGGATAATGAGTTGCAGAAAAATTAAAAAATTTGACTGCGATTTTGTGTAAAAACTACTACAAATTTACTTTCACTGAAAAATTGTTTTACTTAAAGATATATTAGTTCTACATATATTACTTTTGGCGGATTACGCCTGTTTGATTTACGAGGAGGCATCTTTCAACTATAAGTTATAAAGATGAAGATAATTGTAAGTATTCAATAGTGAGTATAATGAGAGTATTCCTTGAACTAATTCACCATAGTTCAACATGTAATTGTTTGCAATAGAGATCTACCACTAGAAAGATGAAAGAATTTGGATTGAGATTTCCCAAGAGGATTAGATGTCTATCAATATCATTGGTATTATCAGTGTTGTAAAACTCGCCGAGTTGGTCGATTACTCCTCCAAGTACTCGCTATTCCGCCCCTTACCGAGGCGAGTTACAGAATCCCGAGTACTCCCTGGTCGACCCCTTAATGAAGTGAGTAGTGTTATAAAACTGGCTCAACTCGATGATCAATATATAAAATAAACTTCACGATTCATTATTTAACACACACAAATGTGATTATTACTACATATATGTCTTAAATTTTCAGTAATTATTCACAAAGTGAGACCATTATGTAGTTTTCAGTTTTTATGTATTCACATGTATCTAATTTTGCTATATATTTCAATCAACATAAGATTTTAACTTATGATTTTGACATATACAAGTATCCTAAAAATAGCTCAACATGAATTACCGAATCCGAGTCCTCCCCGAGTACTCCCGAGTATTCCTGAGTACTCGCTACCCAGTAGTCGTCCGAACAGGTACCGAGTAACGAGTTCTACGACCTTGGGTATTATAGATGTATAGAGTTCGGGAAAATTGACCTTGTAATAGGTCTACAACATACCAATATAGAGAAAACTTTGGCAGCACAAAGACCTAACAAAACTTGAAAGTTCAAGGTCTAAACATTAGTAGGAAAATAATACTAGAATCTAAAAGTAGACTTAATCTATATCCAAAAGAGAGAGTTGAGTATGCCCTACTCGCGAGGAGTGTTTTTCTGGTTAATACTAGATTTTGCCCTGGATTCAGCCAATTGGCATTCTGTTTCCCACACACGCCTTTCCAATGCAACTTGACTCTGTTAAAGCTCTTTAACTTCGGATCGGCTAACATTCAGTTCCATCTGTAGTGCATCGGTATGAGTCCTTGTTAACTCCTGATCATCGTTCATATGGCCGAGACGAACTGTGTTGACTCCTGAGTTTTCCCTAATTTCCATGACTTGATCGATGGTTGCTCTTCCTTGTTTAGCATTACGATCAACACGACAAACCAAGATAAGGAGGATTCTGTCAGCAGAGCCTCCCTCGCTAAAGTTGTAGAAGCTCCGGTCCCCATTATAAGAAGGTGGTTGTCCCTGTTCGTGGCTCCACCTTCCCAAGTTTACTGCCCACAGAGGCGCCGGGCCTTGAAAATCCTGCCGAGGGTTAGGATTTTTGGCAACTTGAGGTGGATTATAGACCTCTGGTTCCGAGTCGGAGTCTTCCTGAACTTCCTCTTTGTTCTCTTCTTCAGAAATCTCCTTGAGGTCTTCTTCTTCTAGGAATACCGGGTCATCTTCTTCTTGTTCAGCTTCAATCCAACCACCGCTCCCTTGATCGAGAAAGTACGGGTCTCCAGCAGATGAAATCCAACCATGATATCTAAGCGATAATAGGGGTGTAAGAGACATATAATAGATGTATTACTAAATATATTTATAGGATGATCCTTGCCATTACTTCAATACTTACATAGTGCATACCAGTCATATATAACTTAAGATAGAATAAACCTTCGAATAAGTGATCCAACTCTAAGACCACAACCAAACAAGGAACAAGTAGTAAAGCGAAGTTCACAGATTCTAAGTCTATAACATCTTAGTCACATATAACCTTAGCGCATCCACTCAACAACTATTGACCTACTAGTAAGGGTCTTTTTAGTTTTCACATACATAATTATAGTACTACAAAATACTCCTATAGTATTTTAAGTTTATGTTATGTTCTAGTGTTTCTTTGTAGTAGGGTTGGTAAGTTTTTAGACTTATTGAAACACCACAACCATTCCTTTGCTAATCACTTCTCGGATAGATATAGTTGATCATGTTATATCAATCCCAGACCTGATTATATATCCCCAAGCCTACTTGTGTTGTTCAACAATCGCAATACTTTTGTTTTGTTCTAGTATGAAACTGTTCTTAGTGTGAATGCATGCAAGTATACTTTAGTAAAATATTTTATTATTTATAACGTATAACTCTTAGTTAGAGTTTTTTTAATCCCATTGTATTTATAGTTGTATATCTTTTATGGGCTGATATACTTAGTTCATTATAAACAACGCTCTGATACCAATCTGTTAAACCTCCAAACCGGAACGGCGGAAACGTTCGGGGGCGGAGGACGTCATGTACAGTATCATAACAATGCATAGTAGTAAAACAAGTAACAACATCCAATGCATTAAAAATATAGTTAATACATGTGTGTTCTGTGTATAGTTGTATGACACCAAAAATGTATAACAAAATAAAAGACGAGTCTTAAACGTGCTCCGTCTTCCCAAAACCTGATCCAGTGTACCTGTCTACTTGTTCCCTGAGAATACAAGTTATTTTGAAAGAGAGTATCAACATTTAAGTTGATGAGTTCATAAGTATTTTAGTATTAAGTGTTTGCATTTGTTTCATGAAAATGTTTGTATTTGTCCAGTGAAAATGTTTGTATACTTCCCAGAAAATCCTATATTTTCTTCTTTAAATGAAAAGTAGTCTTCTACCCAAGACCAAACCGTTTGTATGTTCTGTTCTCTTGAAAATAGTGTAAAATATATGTTTGTACTTGAAATAGTATAACGTATATGTTTTCCATATTTGTAAACCATCTTTATTAGGAAAATAGTATGCATTTCTCATGTGAGAATATCACTATATGAATGTAATGGAAAATGAAGATTTATAGTACTATCGTATAAAATACACTACTGAAGCATTAAATACCTTGAAACCAAATTGGTTAATTAAGGTTAAAATGTGATTAGGTTATAACCATGCTTGATCGACTAATATAAAACACGACATTCTTCAGGCGTAGAAAATGATATGACATTTGTCACCCGTAGACCTGCAAGTCCCACTGTAGCTAGCAGCAATGTGTGGGATGGTTAATCCCGTATAGATCTATACATAAACTCACGCTCTCCCTCCAGGAGACTATGGTTACAAAACGTGACATAGCAAGAATATTGCTATGCCGTGAAATAGTATCTCACATTTTAGTTATCTTGTTCTTGTTATAGTATGTAAGTTCCTTCTTGTTCTCGTAAATGAATAGTACGCTTTGTAATGAATAGTAATAGTATGCATGTATTGATAGAAAATAGTATGTATTGATCCTCTAAACTATACCTATTATAGTTTACTAATATGTGTGACATCCCTAATTTCACGGCCAGAAAACACGGTTTATGCTTTGTTTTTAAAATCAGAGTAATAATTTAAAGAAAACTATTGCGGAATTTGTTCCCAAAACAAAATATGATAAGAATTTATCAAAGATTTTCTTAAGGAAATGTATTTTTCATTATGTAACAAAATCTCGGGATGTCATGTTCCGATACAGACCAAAAGCATAAACCATACAAAATAGACGTTACAATAGTTATGTATAACTACTGGCCTATAATCCAAAATCTATCATTATGTCAGCCAACTTATGCTCTTGTGTGACAACCCGAAACTTTTATCATGTGCAATTGATTCGTATATCAATATTTATCTCGAACTTATCATCTCTTAGCAAAATTTTGGGTCCATATGAGTGCTTTAGACTTAGTATATCATAGATATGAGTCTTAAGAAGGGTTAGAAAGTGTGTAGCATCACAACATCAAGCCAATCACACCAAGGAAGGTGTGTGCAGCCGCACACCCGAGTGTGCGGCCAGCCAGCCGCACACACTCCCCCAGCCACACACCTAACCCTATATATATATATATATATATATATATATATATATATATATATATATATATATATATAGTGGAGAACCCCCTTTCAGCCGCTTTTTCTTCTTTGACTGCACACTACTCTCTCTCTCTCTCTCTACCTTCTCTCTCTAAAAACTTCATGCAAGAACACCATTAAGGACTAAAAAACGTGAACTACTTCATCATTCAACTTGTTATAGTGGTAAGACACTTGAATCTAAGCCTAAAACTTATAGTATTCTTTGTGTTTTTCATCTTTTGAAGGTGTACAGCCGCACACCTTCATAAGGTGGCCGCTCACACACTAAACTCTCCAAAGTGAGGAGTTTTGGCCTTCATTTAGTAATAGGACTTGGTATTAGCACAAGAACACCTCAAAAACACCTAAAAATTGACATTTCGGACACAAATGAGGAGTATATGACTGCACACTCCTGTGTACGGCCGCACACACCCTCTGTATGGCCGCACACTCCTGTGTGCAACCGCACACACAAGTCTGGCCGCACTCCCTGGCCGCACACTTATCTTCATGGCTATACACCCACTCTAATCCTCATATTTGGCCTTAAACTTGCAAGGGTCACTACGTGTGGAACCTAGAACAATTAGTACAAACATTTCCAAGACCCTAGGGTGGTTTCCCGTTATGATTAGTAATGAAATACCCTATTCTAATACATATATGTGTTACCATATGATTAATAGGGTCCACTTGCGTTCAGAACATTCGTTGACACTCTGCACTTACATCGATCGTACACTCGAATCCTATGTTAAACTGTGAGTTCATACCCCTACACTTTTCTGAGTTTTTTTTTATGTTTTCAGGGGGGGGGGGGGGGGGGGAATACAATCTAAACATAAAGGTTTTCATAACTTAAAAATTGATGCAATTACAATGCTTTTCTATCAAAGGTTTAGATACAATTATCCCTTTTGTATTATGCGGAGCATAAGGGATGTTTTCAATTCATAATTGCATAGTTTTCAAAACCATACATGAACGTAACTGAAACATCCCAAAAACACAGTCTGAAAATTTCGTTTAATTTAATGATAAAACCATAGTCAATAGGCCTCATATAGAAATCATAAGCAATGTATCTCAAAATATTATAACAACTATCAAATATATCAGAGTATAAACATCACAGGCTGAACAAATGGTGTGTGCACTGCAATCTTCCCGAGCTCCTCTTTTGAAAACTGATTACCTGAAACCAAAACTGAAACTGTAAGCATGAAGCTTAGTGAGCTCCCCCAAAATACCACATACCATACAATAACATATAAACACATATTAGGCCTTGCCCACTGCATCAGACCGAAGTCCGGAAACTGCATCGGACCGAAGTCGGGAACTAACTGAGACCTTGTCCCCTGCATCGGACCGAAGTCCGGAACTAACTGCATCGGACCAAAGTCCGGAACTGACTGGGACCTTGTCCCCTGCATCGGACCGAAGTCCGGAAATAACTGCATCGGACCGAAGTCTGGAAACTAACTGAGCATAGCATAGCATAAACATATCAACTAGCATGAACACATATACTGCATACTGCATTGGTCTGAAGTCCGGAACATATAACACATAAGCATGCTTGAATCACAGAGACATCAAGCACCCTAATTACTTCATCGGACCGAGGTCCGAAACTAACTGAACATAACATAACATAATCATAGCATATAACATGAACACATATACTGCATACTGCATCGGACCATAATCCGGAACACATAACTCATACCATGTCTGTATCACAAAGACACCAAACATACTGATCTACTGCATCGGATTGAAGTCCGGAACTACTACTAACTAAACGGGCTGGCATTATGGCCGTAGGCCCATTCCTACTGGAAGGAAACTCACCTGGTACTGTGAACTTGCTGATAACCCCCGTGGTTGCTAACCGACAACCTTATGAGCCGCTGCTCCTCTAACTCTCTGAGCTACCAATATCAAAATGATACTTAGTCTGACATTCCTTCAAAATATAACTAAGTCAACGTCCTGGTCATAGTCAACCTTCCAGGTTGACCCTACTCGCCGAGTCAGCCTACTGACTCGCCGAGTTCATAAGCTCTGAATTCCCTTTCATTCGCAACTCGACTCGCCGAGTCTACTGATTTCCGAGTCCTGACCTATCCACTCACTGGGTCCCCACTCAACTCACTTATCCGAGTCTTAACGCGAAGGGTTTGGGGTTTCGCGACCTGACTTGCCGAGTCCAAGAACAGACTCTCCGAGACTCGTCGAGTTCATCGCCATCTTCATACTACTCGTCGAGTCCACTCGAAGGACTCGCCGAGTCTATTCAGTCCTTCACATAATAAGAGGATTTTAAGTCATGCATGGACTCCAAACTGTAGATCCACTCTTCTAAAGCCTATTCCTTAAGTAAAGTGGCAAACTTTACGTGTAGCTAAGGAGATCTAGGCTCAAAACACTATAAACTAGGGTTTAAGACAAAGGGGCTTAAAAATCAACCCATAGACTGATGCTTTATGATTCTCTAGACCAAGATACACTTAGATCTGAAGTAGCAACTTCTTATCTGGGCTTTCAACTCGAAATGGTTTTTAAACTTGCCCTAAAAGCCCCAAATCTCATGATAAAGGTTGATCTATATGCAAACAAGTGAAGGTAGCGACTCATTACCTTCAAATGCTCTGGAAAAATCCCACAAACTCTGGATCTACTGCCAAACCTTGAATCCCCAATGGTTGCCTTCTTCCTTCTTCCTTCAAATCACCTACAATGGCAAAAAAAAAAAAAAACTTGAATGAGCAACAATGGAGGCTTAGAGTTTCGGGTTCTGGACTATAGGGCCGCAAATGAGCCCTAGGGAAGAGAATAAGATGCTTAAATAGGGTACCAAGTACCAGAATTAGGGTTTCCCAACCCAGACCAGACTCGTCAAGTCCACTTTCCGACTCGCTGAGTCGGTCACTTACTTTACACCCGGATCCCGCTCCGACTCGCCGAGTTCCTCCCTGGACTCGACGAGTCACCCCTCTTTAGCTTAGGGTTTTTCCTTTCCTTTCTTGACCTTTCTGATTTCGGGTGTTACGGTAACAACCATTCAAAATATAATAGGTATAGTTTGGGATTTCATTACCAGTCTTGCAGGTTCAAACTTCATGCAAAGTCAAACATATAAACTATGTCCGATTTAGTTTATCCATTACTACGAATACAAAACTAGAGTATCATGCTAAATAATTATTTTATGTATAATTATTTATACTCTACACTGTTATAAATGATTTCGAACTCGAGAACAACTGAACAAACACGTAAACTAGTTAATACAGGATTATGAGACTATCTTCGTTTTGCGCATCAGGGTACCAATAAATCCTCACTGGTAGTATAACCAGAGTCTCCTGGAGGGAGAGCGTGAAATTTGTGAATAGATCTATTCAGTACCGAAAATCCCACACCTGAAATATTAGCTACAGTTAGGCGGGCACGCCTGGGGTGACAAATTTTGTAATCGTGCGACGCCTGAAGAAACGTCAAGGATGTCATCAGTCAGATTAGCATGGTTATACGACTCACAATAAGTATAAACTAACCATTGTTTACGGGGTTTCTTTCTTCTATAGTTTTATTTTAAGTAATAAAACTACTTATCTACTTACTGGAGGGTATTCCAGGGACAAAATCTATAGTTTTATTTTAAGAAATAAAACTACTATACATACTGGTGGTAGCCAGGGTTTTCAAACAGAACGTACCTTTCATGCTGAAAACAACAAACATGTTAAAAAATATTGGATTTTCTTAGTAAACATGCGTACATATTTCAGAACTTGGTAGCAACGCTTTTTGATACAAACGATATGTACTTATAATGGAAAGAAAACATTTATACAAATTTAGTGAATAGTTTTCAATACAAAAACAAGCTTATGAACTCACCAGCTTTATGCTGATACATTTTCAAAACCACTTGTATTCTCAAGACAACGATAGATAGGTACCTTGTCAGCTTTTGGAGAAGACGGAGCATTTTTGGTCGTCTTTATCTTTTGTTATATGATGTTATGTACAAACTATGTTTTCAACAGATGTAAATATTTATATTGTAATGTAATGGTTGTGTTTACTTTGATTGTTATGATACTACGTATGACGTTGCCGCCCCAGGACGTTTTCGCCGTTGTTTTCCTAACGGTTCGGGGGTGTGACATATTGGTATCAGAGCTATTGTTTATAGTGAACTAAGTATACCGAACCTTACATGGTATACAACTATAAACACTCAGGGGCCGTAGTGCTCTGAACTAAAAGTATACTTTAAATATATAAGTATTTTTACTCCAAGTATACAAGTATACCTACATACCAGAAACCGTATCGTACAAAGAACCAAACAAAAGTATTTGGATGTTGGACACTATGATTAAACCTGGGCAGTTATGTAATCATGTCTAGGTTCAATATAGCCTGATCAACTATATTCATTCGAGACAATCCAATTACCCATCCACATTATCTTCATTATCCCTAAAATTCATAAGAGTCATCTATCCTTCACTCATTCATTCCTAAGGATTATCCTAAGGAATAGGCATGAAGTTACATCGTCGCCAAGGTTTGTACAACAGGCACCAAGTCCATAATTGTCAAGCTTATTACAACATGTGCTAAATCCATAACTCTCATTTATCAACAATATTATTCATAGGGATCCACCTACAATACATGTCAGTGGGTTTTTAGAGTACATCTGATGAACATATAGGTCACACACCTACAGGTTGCGAACCTACCAATGTTCCATGGACCATCTAGAATAGTCCATGGTTTTCATCCATACTTTGCTAGATGACGGGGCCATCGCTTGGGTCATCGATTGACTCATCTCTTCTCACCATATTTTACTACTCATATATCTTCACTCATCTTTCATCGCTCATCATTTATCTCATCGTTTTATCACACATCAACTTATTTCACCTACCCATGTTATACCAACATATTTGTAGATAAAAACACATATACAATTTAAAACATGTATAAAACAATCATTCAATATCTATCTCAAATAAACAAATAACATATATACACATAGCACGTATTTTATATAAAATACTTATTATTTATGTGTAAGGTGAAAGTGACTATACACTCACAGACTTATACAATTTCACCATATAAACACAACTCTTATCCCACCCCGTCGATCTTCACAATGACACGATCTAACTCTCATATCTAAATTTTTCCTCTTTACCTGATCCTTACTCACGAATCTAAAACTAACCTCTTGATCTAATCCATACACCCGAATCTAAAACCATATAAAACATTCATTCCACACTCATCTCAAATAAACAACAATATATAAACACATAACACGTATTTCATAGCAAATACTTCATATTTATGTGTTAGAAGAAAGTAACTACACACTCACTTGATTAGATGATGCTCGGGCAACACTACGGCCTTCGAATAGTAATTATCCGGTGAAACCGGGATATCTTCACACATCGGGCTTCTCGCGGGCAGAGCTTCGGCTCGACAACTCTGTTTCTAAGGATCTTGGGAGCGTCGGGACTCGCTTCGGGTATCCGGGATGGTATCGGAGCTTCGGGGGGTTAAACGAAGGCTTAAAGATGAGTAGAGTAGGAGAGAGGTTGAGAAATTAGCAACCAAAACCGGTTGCCTTCGGTTTTTATTTATAGGGCTGAAAATTCAATTTTCACGTCGTGAACCATCATTTCACGTCGTGACCTTGGACATCATCAGGTGCGTAGTCGCAACTTGGGTCTTCCAGGCTCAGAAGGGTCACATCAGTGAGTTCACGTCGTGAACCCTGACACAAGGTTGGGGTTCATGTCCCGAACTTTAGAAATTCATATCATTCGCATATGAGCTCCGTTTTCAACGTTCTTTATATCCATGCGTAGGAGAGATTATGCTCTACAACTCTCGTTTAGACTCCGTCGGCTAATTTTGACTTTATTTTTATTATATTATTTTTAGTAGGCCGGGACAGGTAAAGTCCGCTATTAAATCATAACTCCTTAATCTTATGTCCGTTTTCGTCTGTCTTTTTACCGTTAAATTACTACTAACGAGATCTTTGATTCACGTTTAGATTGTTTCGACCAGAAACCACTCGATCTCATATTCGAACTTCGGGCTGCACACTGCTAAGCTGAAACTTAGAAAAATCATAACTTTCTCATACGAAGTCAGATTTGGACGTTCTTTTTATGCACGCTCTCGGTTTAACATATTTTACGACTTTCGTTTAGATCGCTAAGGCCAAATATCGCTCTATCGTAAATTCACTATTTATATCGCGTTGTGGCGTGTCGGTTTCGTCGCGAAACTTCGATAGGTCATAACTTCTTCATTATAACTCGGATTTCGGCATTCTTTATATATCCAAAATCCTTGTCATGACCACTACAACTTTGTTAAGATTATTGATTCTAAATAATCATCTATCAAAAAGTCATTTTTGATGCTCATTGTCACTAAATTGACTAGCCCTGATCTACGGGCGTTACAGTATGTTTGTTTGAACTGCTACTGATTTGGAGAGAATACTCAATTGCCCAAAGTACGCAACTGAGTTAAGTATGTTCTTTGAAAATAGGGTTTAATATTCATGTATATATTTAGCAAGTATAACTATGATTTAGCCGACAGTCAGACTAGTGATTCTACCCTAAGCCCACAAACAAACAAGGAACAGGAGTTACGATATTTAGCAATTGTCCTAAGTCCGTTAAAGCATACTTATACATAAATATATAAATCAATATGATTTTGATATAAACAGAATTCTAAAAATAGTTTAAAAGAGTTTTGTAAAATGATTTTGACAGTATTTAAGCATAAGAAATCCTTTTGTTTGTTTCCACATGTAAATGATTAACAATATTAACTTATGTTCTACTTGTATTCTCCCCCTAAAAGCATTTAAAAAGGTAAATTGTAGGGGTATGAACTCACCTTATATGAGAGATTCGATTGAAGGTTTGATATAGGATGTTTTTCCACAAGTTAGCTCCCGGGACAAAACCAAGTCCTAAATAGCAATTCACGCGATATATTGGCATGAAATTAGTAAATATAACCTCAAATGTGTTAAGGAAACAACCTAGGATGTAATAATTACTTACAATGAAGTGTTAGAAGTGAAATCGAGTGACTGCTTGGAGTTCACGGTTGGGCTTCGGTGTTTTACGGCCATAAATGGTTCACAGCCACTTGAAGATTCAAGTGTTTTTGGATGAAAACTCAAGTGTGTGTTCTTGGTGAAACCAAGGAGATTCAAGGGTTTACGGATGTAAACCCAGGAATGAAGGGTGGTTGATTGATGACAAGAAGAACACTATATGTTCTTATCAAGATCTAAAGGTGAATCAAATGATCCTCGGATGATAGTTGAGAGAAAACTAGGGGTTTTTGGTTGAAGATCTTGAGAGAAAAAGCTTGAGTGTTCGGCTAGAAGTGTAGAAGTGAGGATCATTTCAGTCAAACATATATATATATATATATATATATATATATATATATATATATATATATATATATATATGGGGTAGTTTACAGCTGAAAACCGTTTACGGTCAGAAGCGAGTTCACAACCGAGAACGAGGTTCTCGGTTGCGAGACGTTTACAATCGCGAAGGGGGTTTTCGATTCCTGCGAGGCTCCATGCATTTTGAGTGTTTAAATTTCAAATTTCCACAACCTTTTAACTAAGTGTTTAACAAGTAAAGGTTATTAATCTGACCTTAAGATTACATCAAAGCACAAGTTTGACTTTTATTGGATAAGTTTGGCTTTAGTTGACCAACTTTGACTTTTATAAGAGTGAAATTATGGGTTGTCACATAAAACAATACATTACAAATAATTATTCCATGAAGCATTACACATAAAACATTACAAATATGAAATTTGCATAATAATAGAGCCACCTACATGAAATACTGATTATTTGTAACAACCTTCCAAACGTCCTCATATTCGAAGTCTCCGCCTTCACGCTCCAAAATGTAAAAATCTTTAACAATTTCCAAAAGCTCTTTGTCGTCTGCATAACAAGTTTTTGTAATTTTCGCATAATTACACGCTCGATTGAACCATGTGATTTCTCCCTTTACATCCATCCAATTACTGATAATATATGATTGTAGCCGGTGTTGTCCTTCTCCCATCTCATGGTTGAACAAAGCTGTTTTGCGGATCCAGTCATCACCTACTGGGCAATGTGAGGGAGCCAATGACGTTACACCATCCTTAACACTAAGCAGACATCATCTTACAACCAACACCTTGTTTGTCGTCCACGGTCGTGGAGAATTGAAACCAGGTACTGCATTCGAAGAAGTTGTTATATTCGACGACATTTCTGAATATGGGCATTCGTTTCGTATAGATGATATGGGTATTCATTTCTCATAGATTAAACATTTATTTATAAATAAACAGAGTTAACAAGGACTTGAAAAGTGTAGTGGAATCTTTGTGTACTATAGTAAATTATCATGTCAAACAATCTGTAACAGCCCGAAATTCAGGTTCAACCATTTAGCCCTTCATCTTTACTAATTGTCATTTTTGGCCTTTGTGTTGGGCGAGTACGATGGGCGTACAAAGAGTCCACTGCACGTACTCGCGCGCCTTCTTGAACGCGTTGTCACCCGGGTACGATGGGCGTACCTAAGGTTACGTCGGGCATAACCAGTCCAGACCCAAAACCCTAATTTGTCTTGATAGCTATAAAAGGAATGGGATGCCTTATCCCTCAACCACCATCCTTCAGAAAGAAACCCTAAGAGAGTTGTTCCTTCGTTTATAGCTTTGGTGTGAGTGTTCTAAGCTTCAAGGTGTCGTTTCATGGTAGCAAAAGAGAAGAGGAGTCCATTGTGGAGGCTAGGAGTTGGTGTACAAGTGTAGATCCATAGATAACAAAGGTTGGAGCTTCTTCCCGAGGTAAAAAGTTCAGATCTTGCCTTATAGTTCTTATGGTATGCTTCTTGGACCAATTTCTAGGGTTTTTGGTCCCAAAGATGGAGACTTTATGAGCAAGTAGTCTCCATTGGCTTAGATCTATCAATTCCAGGTCTATTTGAGTTGTATGATCATAAAAATGTAATCTTGGACGTAAATATTTAGCCATGCATGAGATCTAGATCTTTGGAGGTGAAAAGAAAGGTATTAGAGGGTGTAGGAGCCTTTACAGCCATGCCAAGGCTTAAAGGTTTCGACTTTATGGGTCAGGAGACTTAAAGAGAGCCGGATCTAGAAGTTGAAGAAGTGTCTTAACCATTTAAGACCAAAAATATGGTATGGCTGAATCTGGGACTTACGTTGGGCGTAACTCCCAGTACGTGCAGCGTAAGGGGTTGAGACCCCCGATTGCGGTTTATCGATGTACGCCCCGCGTACAGAAGCTGGTACGCCCCGCGTATTGTGGTCTGTTGACTTTTAGGGTTTTGGTCAACAGGTGGACTTTGAGTCAAGGAGGGGTGAAATGGTCTTTTACCCCTCTGTGGGATAATGAAAAGGGTGAAGCCTAGTCTTAGAAGCCTATATTAATTAGAATGATATTTCATTATGATTAGGCGGGGTTGGGCCTTCGTTTCGAGATTCGGAGATAGCAAGCACGTGAGATTCTAGACTTCCTACGAGGTGAGTCTTCTCACTATACTGTACCCGGAAGGGTATCTATGTGTGACCAGAAGGTCGGATATGTTATGAGCTGTATGCATTATATGTAATTAAGTTAACCGTTTTGTATGTGCTATGTATGTTATGCTTAATATGGGCCGGAAGGCATTTATGTTATGGGCCGGAAGGCATTGTGATGTGGACCGGAAGGTAGATGCGGGTAGGACCGAAAGGTTTACCGGGTTGGGACGAAAGTCCCCTTAGACACATGGACCAGAAGGTCATGGCCTTGAAAGGCGTATGTGCGTAAGTAGTATTTTGGGGAACTCACTAAGCATTTATGCTTACAGTTGTTGTGTTATGTGTTTCAGGTACTAGCGAGGACCGTGGGAAGGCGCCAACGTGATCTGTACACACTGACGGAGGATTTAATTTATGATCTTAGGATTTGATATGTTTTGTATTATGATGTGATACATTGGATTTTTATGGCTTAATTTGGTTGAAAACATGTTTTAAGAAATGAAAATTTTGTTTTGAAAATTCACGTTGTTACACAATCATTTATGTGTTCTCATTTTGAAGTTTGACTCTAATTTGCAGGTTACTACAGTGACTTGTCATTTATGTGTAGTTATTTCCAAGTTTGACCATGAATTCCAACTCTGACTACGAAATGGTTGCCTTTGGATTATGATTTGCAGATTACTATGATGTATAAATACGTCATATAAGATTGTTTTCTTATTAAAAAAAATACTATATTTAATCTCCAATTTATTATGAGTTCATCCTTAAAGTTTAAAATTTGCTCATGCAACGAAGTATATTGTTACTACTGTTATGCAGTCGACCCTTTTTAAACCCTCTTCTGAAGGCCCATATATGTCAGATGAAACTTTTCAAGAATTAAAAAGTGCTGAAGAACAACAGAAACAGGATAAAAAGTCATTCCTACTTCTCAGTCAATTAACGTCGTAAAGTTATTGCATCGAAATAAAAACAAGCTCAAGAATGGATAGACCTTAATAAAAAGAAAATCAAAGAGCATGAAGAATGGATAAAAAGGACTAAGAAGACTATCAAAATTACTGAAAATGGCCTGCTGACAAGGACCCAGAGATGATACATATTAGGGTGCAAAAGGATCGTTTGGAAGATAAAATGAAAATTAGGGATGACTATATAAAAATAGAGAAAGAGAAGTACCCACTACAGTTCCTTGAGTTTAATAATTAGTTAAAATATTGTTTTAACATTAGCATGTCTTGGGTTTGCTATTTCTTTTTTTTAGATTAATATGTTTTTTTATCGTTAATTTCCAAGTGTTTTTAAAAATCATGTATAAAAACTTCATTTGCTCTTATAATGTTCAAACTAAATTAAAATACAAAAGCATAAGAACAACATCTTATAAAATTAATAAAAACATTTCAATACATAATAAATTAACAACTCTTCAAATTTAAGGTTGTTTTAAATTAAAATCGGCATGATAGGTCTGTGAGAAACTCGCAGAAGCCCCAATATTAAATGCCGTTTCCATAGTAGGAATTCTTGTGTGATTTTCTCTACCGCCGGATGCCCTTCCAGAACAATTATTTCTCGTATTAACTGCTTGACAACACATAGAACACTCTTTTCTAATTGGACCCTCGCCTTAGGATGGAATTCAGTATGTGTTTCTTGGCATGCGCCTGGCTGGCGTTTATCTATTATAGGTGGCTTAACAATCAATAAATCATCGGGGATCTCCCATTCGGATGGCTTTCGCAAAGGGTTTACTGATTCCTCATATGTTTCAGTTGTTAGCCTAATAATATTTTGGGCTTTATTTTATATTGGGTTTTATGTTTGGGCCTTGTCGCTAGGAAACCCTAATTAGATTGTCTATATATTATGTCTTTCCCTTTCATTGTATTTGTACTTCTCTTTGATAATAATACGAAACCCTAGCCATTATATGTCTTTCACTTGTTGGTTTACATGGTATTAGAGCTCGATTTGTTACAGGTGATAAAAAGAAACCAACAAACGAAAAGGCTGATAATTATGCAACCTTACTGGATTCATGGGAGACTGATAACTCCAAGATCATTACTTGGATTAATAATTATGTCATCCAGTCTATTGGTACTCAGTTGGCGAAGTATGACACGACAAAGGAGGTTTGGGATCACTTGGCTAGGTTGTATACTCAGTCTAACTTTGCAAAGCAATATTAGTTAGAGTTTGATATTCAAGTCCTCCAACAGAACAATCTCAATGTTCAGGAATTTTATGCAGCTATGTCGGATTTGTGGGATCAGTTAGCTCTTACAGAACCTGATGTTTTAAAGGCTTTTAAGCCTTATATTGATAAAAAGGAAGGGAAACGTTTGGTTTAGTTCTTGATGGCATTACATTGAGATTTTAAAGGTCTGTGTGGATCAATATTGCATCGTACACCTCTTTCGACTGCTGATTCGGTTGTTCACGAGTTGATTGTTGAAGAAACTCGAATCAAGTCCCATGCTGACAAAGCTCCCAAGATAGCCACTCTTGCTGTCTTTGCTATTCCACAACGACCCCAATCTTTAAACCAAAATCGTCCTTGAGTTGCATTTGATGAGTTTGCTTTCCGTAAGAAGAAGAACCATTGGAAGGCAAATTGTCCTTTGCTGACAAGCAAGGGAAATCAGCAGCAACAAGCAAGATCACCAACACAGTCTCAGTCTTCACAGCAAAACAAGTCTTTTGGACAGTCACATCCCTTATTTTCATCTTTTAGACCACCATAGTATGTTGCTGATACACCTTCAGTTGAGAATGAAACAAATTTCACACCACCATCAACCTTGGATCCACAGATTGTTGAGCAGTTCAGACAGTTCTTAGCTACCAATCCAACTATCATGTCAGCTTCCTGTCTCATTTAGGTCTGTCTTCATCCAACACGTCAGGTATTCCTTCATCCTTGTGGATATTGGATTCTGGTGCATCTCATCACAAGTCACCACATTTTTCATCTTTTGCTTCATTATCTTCTCGTACACCTGTCTCTGTTATGTCGGCGAGTGCTACACCCATGTCAGTAGATGGTGTTGGTTCTATTGTCACACCTTATATATCTTTAACAGATATGTATTACATTCTTACACTTTCTTTGAATCTTGCATCGGTCAGTCAGTTGTGTAAACCTGGTTGTTGGGTCTTCTTTTGTGATTCATTCTGTTGTGTACAGGACATTCGGTCTCGAGGGGGGGGGGATTGGGATAGGCTATAGACTTGGGGAGCTTTATGTTTTGGAGCAGCTACATGTTCTTGATGTTGTTGCATCTAGTGTCGATTTGTCATCTTTTCGTTTAAACCCTTCATCGTCTCCTTTTTATCTTTGGCATTCTCGTTTGGGACATGTGTCAGCATCTCGTTTACAGTTTTTGGTTTCCACTGGTGTGTTAGGCTCTTTGAAATTTGATGATAATTCTGATTGTTGTGGTTGTAACTGGGAAAATTTTATGCTTTACCGTTTAATAAAAGTGTCACTCATTCTGTTTCTCCCTTTGATATTGTGCATTCTGATGTATGGGGTCCCTCTCCGATCACCTCTAAATCAGGAGCTAACTATTATGTTTCATTCATTGATGATTACACTCGTTATATGTGGGTTTATTATATGAAGAGAAGACCTGAATTTTTCACCATATATAGTGAATTCAGAGCTCTTGTCAAGAGTCAACACTCTGCTATCATTAAATGTTTTTGGTGTGATATGGGAGGAGAATTTACCTCCAATGATTTTAAACAATTATTGGAATCCGATGGCACTATACATCAATCATCTTGTACAGACACTCCTGAACAGAATGGTGTTATAGAAAGAAAATGTCGACATCTCCTAGAAACTGTCAGATCCTTACTACTCTCTGCTCAAGTTCCCAATATGTTTTGGGGAGAAGCTATTTATACCGCCACTTATGTTATTAATCACATTCCTACTGCGTACACTTCGGGGAAGTCTCTTTATGAAATTTTGTTTAGACAACTCCCAGATTATTCTTCATTACGAGTGTTTGGATGTATATGTTTTTTCTTGAATCTTCATGTAGAGAGAGATAAGTTGTCTTCAAAATCATCTCCTTGTGTTTTTCTGGGATATGGTATTGGTCAAAAAGGTTATCGGTGTTATGATCCTTCAAATCGAAAATTGTATGTATCTCGCAATGTCACCTTTTTGGAGTATATTCCATTTTATAGCATTCCTGTTTAGTCACATGATGCAACCCGAGAGGAGCTTCGTACTATTGATCCGTTTAGCATTGATGATTCACCACATGTCACTGATCCACCACATACGGCTGATCCATCACCTATCGTTGATCCTCTGCCTGCAAATCATCAAGACCCCCTTCCATCAAGGCCTTATCGTAATAAGAAGTCCACAAAGCTTCATGACTTTGTCTATTCCTCTTACTCACTGGCTAATGTACATCGTCTCTTTGAGCCAACATCCTACAAAGAGGCCATTTCTGATCCCCTTTGGCAGACCGTTATGGTTGAGGAACTTGCAACTCTTTATCAGACTCATACATGGGATATGGTTCCGCTTCCAATCGGAAAACACACGATTGATTGTCGTTGGGTTTATAAAATCAAAACAAAGTCTGATGGATCCGTTGAGCATTATAAATCCATGCTTTTTACGAAAGGGTACGCGTAAAAGTATGGTATGGATTATGAGGAGACGTTTGCTCCTGTTGCAAAAATGACGACTGTTCGCACTTGATTGTCGTTTCTTCCATTCGCCAATGGAAGATTTATCATATGGATGTCAAGAATTCCTTCTTGAATGGTGATATTCATGAGGAAGTATACATCTCTCCTCCCCATGGTATTGCTCATCAACCAGGTGAAGTTTGTCGACTTCGGAAGGCTTTATATGGCCTCAAACAAGCCCCTCGTGCTTGGTTTGAGAAATTTTCTACGATGATTACTTCTCTAGGTTTTTAACCAAGTAACCATGACTCGGCTCTATTTATTTGATGTACGAATGCAGGTCGGATTATTCTTTCCTTATATGTAGATGACATGATTATTATTGGTGATGATCATGATGGTATAGAGTCTTTAAAGCGTGATTTGGCTCACCATTTTGCTATGAAAGACTTGGGATTGCTTCGTTATTTCTTGGGGATTGAAGATGCTCAATCTTCAAAGGGTTATCTTTTATCTCAAACAAAGTATATTTCAGATTTGTTTGAATGTGCACGACTCACGGATAATCGAACAGTTGATACGCCTATAGAGAGTAATGTAAAGGACTCTCCAACTGATGGTGTCCCATTATCAGATCCAAGCCTTTATCGTACCATTGTTGGGAGTTTGGTTTACTTGACTGTCACTAGACCGGATATTGCTCATGTAGTTCATGTGGTTAGTCAATTTGTCACTGCTCCTACTACTGTTCATTGGGGATTTGTTCTTCGTATTTTGAGATTTTTACGTGGTACTCAGTTCTGCACTCTTATGTTTCCATCTTCATCCTCTCTTGAGCTGCGTGCCTATAGTGATGAAAATTGGGATAGTGATATTTATGATCGTAAGTCTACTACTGGGTATTGTGTTTTTCTTGGAGATTCATTGATATCATGGAAAAGCAAGAAACAAGAAGTTGTTTCTCGATCTTCTACAGAATCTGAGTATCCAGCCATGGCTATCACCACTTGTGAGATTGTTTGGTTGAGATGGCTTCTTGCAGATATGGGCGTTCACATCTCTCAACCTACCCCTTTGTATTGTGATAACGAGAGTGCGATAATGATTGCCAAGAATTCAGTGTTTTATGAACGCACAAAGCACATTGAGATTGATTTTCATTTCACACGTCATCATCTCCAGAAGGGCACTATCTCCCTTCCTTATGTTCCTTCCTCTTTGCATATTGTTGATATTCTTACGAAGTCGTTGACTGCTCCTCGATTCCATTTTCTATCTGAAAAACTCTCAATGCTTATTGTTGTTGCATTGTGAGTTTGAGGGGGGATGTTAGCCTAATAAGATTTTGGGCTTTATTTTATATTGGGTTTTATGTTTGGGCCTTTTCGCTAGGAAATCCTAATTAGCTTGTCTATATATTATATCTTTCCCTTTCATTGTATTTGTACTTCTCTTTGATAATAATACTAAACCCTAGCCGTTATATGTCTTTCACTTGTTAGTTTACATATGTATGGTAAGCATTTAATGCAAACATCGAGCATTCTTGCTAATTGTTGACTGTTAACGCTCTTATGACATGATTCACATGACCACAAGGTATACCGTCAAGTTGCCAATGCTTACATGTACATGTCATTTGTTGGAAATCAATAATGACATTTTGTGCCTCCTTTTTGACCTTGCATTTGTTACTTGAGATCATGCGAACATCCCAATTATAAAAGAATTTTTATTTTCTTTTACAATATCACCGGCCCAAGGGGTGAGTGTTGTTGTTGCTTCCGCTAAAAAATAGACAAAATTACACATTTAAGATCAATAACATTTAACACAAATATTAATATTACAACTTATTACCTACAAAGTTACGTCTTTGAAACTACCACTGTTGCAATGTTGCACGAAAAAGTCGATCAACATCAGTATTGGCACCTTACGTGCATGTCTAGATAATGCATTTATAGACGCCGCACTGTTGGAGGACATAATATTGTATCGATTGCCTCTAAATGTGTCTTAGACCAAGTATTAGGATTTATACTTTGTAAGTATTCCCATACTGGTTCTTTTGTATTTTTCATAAGGTCCATGGCAATATTAAAACCATCAACTGTATAGGCTCTACAAGCCTCCCAAAAAATTCCTTTAACTATCTTACTCTTCCCATATCTAGCTACTATGTTGAAATACAAATGGACACCACATATTCCATGATGAACGTGAGGAAAAATGTTGGCAATAGATGTCGCTATAGATGGAGACCTATCAGATATAATTGTAAGCTCCTCCATATTGCCTTTGCAATCACGTAGTTTTTGAAAAAAAAACATGTTCAAGAATCTGTACACTCATTTTTGCATATACCATATGCAACCGGTAATATTTGGTTTTGTACGTCCTTAGTAACTGCAAGTAACATAGTACCTTTGAACTCGCCCTTTAGGTGGGCTCTATCTACTACAAGGGTCGGCTTACAAAAATTGACAAAAGCGCGTACCTACAATACATTGTATATCTATTCAAATACACTGATTATAGTTTGTTACACCAAAATAAAAATAATAGTAATAAAATATAATAATACTAACCGAGCAACCAAGTACGACATACGTGTCATCGTACCTGGATTATGTTTGACCAAATTGTGACATCCCCAAAATCACGGCCAAAAAAGACCGATTTTGTTTATGCTTTATAAAAATCAGAGTACTTCATTTTATAAAAAGGTTGCGGAATTTGTTCCCAGAAAAACACGATAAATACGTTATTAAAACATTTTCGAAGAAACGTATTTTTATTCATCTTAAAACGTTTGGGATGTCATTGTTAATACAGAAACATAAGCATAAACAGAACTTACAATTATTTACACTAGTGATCTACATCTCTTTAAATCTCTCAGTGTAATGTCACTTCATATCGCCACCTGTGATGTAAATAAACTGAGTGGGTCAGGTTGGGAAACCTGGTGAGTACATAGGGTTTTCAACCTACAATAATATAATTGTTATGTTCAATCATCAAACAATTAACCCAATTACCCATCCCCGTTATCTTCTTTACTCCTAAGAGTCATCTATTCTGCATTCGTTATTCCAAAGTCCCTTACTTCCAGGGTTATAGGACTGGCACTAAATCCATAGCTGCCGATATTCATTCGTAAAGCACTAATTCCATAGCTGCTATATCTTACTTATCGGGTACTAAATTCATAGCTACCAGTGCTCAACAGGTACTAAGTCCATAGCTACCAATTCCTACAGGTACTAAATCCATAGCTACCAGTGTCTAACTAATAGGTACTAAGTCCATAGCTACCAATTCCCAACAGGTACTAAATCCATAGCTACCAACGTCTAATAGGTACTAAGTCTATAGCTACCGGTGTTTGTCCCATAGGCACTAAGTCTATAGCTGCCAATGTATACTCACGTCATCTTCTATCTCTCATCATTCATCTACCCATCATCATACCCAACATATTCGTGTATATAAAATACGTATACAATTTAAATCCTTTAAAACATGTATAAAACGTTCATCCAGCATAGACAACAAGTATTCAGATAATATGCACACATAGCACGTAGTTTATATAAAATACTTCATATCTATGTGTAAGATGAAAGGGACTATGCACTCACCTGATTAGGTGGTGATTCCGAACTCAGACAGCACTTCGTTATCTCAAAACAATTTTCCTCGACAAAACCTAGTATCAATACCACTAGGGTTTAGTTTTTAACGTTAACCACGACTAATTAATAGTCTAGCTATTATTACCATTATATAAGCGTTAAATAACACTCAACATAACTCATAATAATAGCCCAAATAATTATTTTAAGGTCCTAATAATGTTACTATAATTAAATAAAATCTATATTAAATATAGTATAGGCGTAGCTCACTTACAGCGAGTTTTTATTAAAAACCGGGCTTCGCTGGAGCAGCGTTTCCAAGCCGAAAGCTTTTCTTCTCGGAGCCGTCGGGCGCTCTGGGGCTTTCTTCTCGTGCTAGGGAGGTTCCGTAGACTTGGGAGGGGTTTAGGGAGGCTAGAGAGAAGTTAGAGAGAGAAAGAGAGGCTTATGGTGTGAAGAAAATATGAGGAGTTCACCATTGTATTTATAGGAAGTGTATAGTAAAGTAGTCACCAAGCTTCGTCCTTTGCATACGAGCTCTGTTTTTGTCTGTCTTTTTACCGTTGAGTTCCTATTAATGAGATCTTCAACTTTCATTTAGACCTCGTTGGCTAATTCTCATTCTATCTCGGATTTACAAAACTGTATCGAATTCGCCGCGCTCGAAAAGTAGGGACTAAGCTTCGTCCATAACTTTCGCATACGAGCCCCATTTTTGTCTGTCTTTTTACTGTTGAGTTCCTATTAATGAGATCTTCAACTCTCATTTAGACCTCGTTGGCTAATTCTCATTCTATCTCGGATTTACAAAACTGTATCGATTTCGCCGCGCTCGAAAAGTAGAGACTAAGCTTCGTCCATATCTTTCGCATACGAGCTCTATTATCGACGTTCTTTATATATACGCTTTGGTATTTATGAGTACTACAACATTCATTTAGATCCTGTCGGCTAAAAATCGACCGATCTAAAATTCAGATTTCGGGCTGTGCACTGTTATGCGAAATCTTAGAAAAATCATAACTTCCTCATACGAAGTCAGATTTGGGCGTTCTTTTTATCGATGTTCTTAGTTTAACATATTCTACGACTTTCGTTTAGAGCGCTAAGTCTAAATCTCGCTCTATCGTAAATTCACTATTTACGCTTCCCGGTATCGTGCCGGTTTTGTCGCGAAACTTCGACGGGTCATAACTTCTTCGTTATAACTCGGATTTTGGCGTTCTTTATATGTACGGAAACCTTGTGACATATAATATAACTTGGTTAAAATTATTTATTCTAAATAATCTTTTGCCAAAAAGTCGTTTTCGACCCATATTGCCTCTAAATTGACTAGCCCGGATCTACGGGCGTTACACAAATTGTGGAAATAATCCGGAAGTTTGGTAAAAGAAACCTCTTTCGTACCCCTTAACAACAACAATGAATATTGCTTTGCACGCCAAACCTGATGGTATGAGATATTGATTTTCAATTAAGTATTCATATCATTAATAATATATTGTCCCCAATATACTCTACTATAATCTTTAGCCAAAACATCCGCAAGATATTCACCTAAAACATATTTGTTTGCTTGTCGATGATTAAGTTGCAAAATTGTTGAAGAACATGTGTGTACGTCAACAAAGTTATTCACTTGGAAATGTCCGCCATAATTTTTAATTCCTTTTGCTCTTGTAACCAAGAATATTTTTCCCAACACACACAACCTCATACCTTTATTTGGTCGATCTACTTGTCGTCGTCTGAAAACCTTCTATAAGACGCTTTTTCCTAATCTCCCGGTTTAGAAGGTCTTTGTTTTTTAAATATAGTGAGGCATTCAATCTTTTGATGATTGATATCTACCATCTGTGCTGGGATATCTTCATTAACATCAAATGGACATGCTGGTAGAGGGGGCATAGTGTAAAAAAAGTTATCGAGAAACTTAGCTTTAACTTCATCACCCAACTCACCTCCATCAGAATTGCTTTCTAAGTCGGTTGTGTCTAAAGTTACATCAGCAACATCAACATAAACCCCGTAAGCATGTACATTTTTATCTTTCTGAATCATAACTTTTTCTTTTTATTGTTATCTACTACAACCCTATTCACAACTTTCACTTCTTGTTGGGGAACATCAACATAACGACCACCCACATCATTAAGATATGCACTGACATTATCATCACCAACATATTTGTAATTCTCAGGATCCACATAGTGAATAGGTGAATACCTAACATTAACATTTTCAGTAACACTATGAAATTAAGGTACACTAGGAGTCATGAAAGTACCTATTAGATTGTTGCTTAATTTATCGCTTCATAAGTTAGCAGCCGACTCATTTCCACTCTCGCCACCTTCCGTAACTGCATCACCTTCATCAACCACCATAGAGACTTTCACATCCCTTCCTCTAATCGATTTGATTACATTGATCAACATTCGAACATCAATGTCTTCAACTATGGTCATATAATGATTCAATTTAGGATGATGGAAACGAAGACTAATTTTAAATTTGTCTAACAAACCAGTTTTTCTTCTCACGAAAGATGCAAACTCACTACAACTAATATACTCAGAAAATATCAAAGCGAATTCAGAAACACCTCCCCGTAGACATACATATTCAAGATTTGTTTTAATAACTTTCTACCTCGACCGGTTACAACGCAAATCAAATATTCATTTATTTTATTATAGAGGTTTCAAAGAAATTTTCCAAAGAAATAAGAACTAAACTGATAATTTTTTGCAAACTTTATATGTAATAATGTTGTTTCGTAGTCAAACTTTATCAATTTCGTAGTTAAAAAATAAATAAATAAATAAAAAACCCTAAATCATAGTTGAAATGAAGAGGAAATCGTAGATGGACCTACGATTTAAGCATACGAAGGGGATATTTATACAAAAAAAAAAATCATCTACAAACGTACAAGTCACTAAAATACATATGCTATAGCGAGTTGTACGTTCGCTGATGGATTGTCAATATCACAGATGAACATAATCCATCTGCGATTTTGATAACTAAAAATATAATTTGGGTTTTTTGATTATTTTTTATAAAGTAATTAAAATATTTGATTAATTTTACAATTTTCTTTAAAATAATTCGTTCGGATTATATTTAACAATATCTTTTTAGGTTTTAACAATATTTTTTTAATGTATCTTGACGAGCAACTAGATAAATAAAAAAAATCACCCGATGATGATAGTCTAATGAATATGTAAATAACAAAAAAAAACTAGACTTAGTATCCACCCAACTAATTTTAAATCCATATTTTCAAAAATTATAACGGAAATATTGTGTCTTCCTCACCAATAAATCATTCTCTAATTTGAATTTCTTTTCCTCAAGATGATGGAATTTTCGGAAGAGTAGAAAATAAGTCCAAAGTGGCATATGATATCTATTTTTGCGTAAATTTTATTTCTTTTTATTCTATTTCGGTATTTCATTTATTTTTCCTTTAGATTTCTCTGTGTGAATATCATTGGCGGAAATTCTTTATACAATTAAAAAAAAAAAAAAAAAAATCCGTATGACTTTGGTTAGGATTCTATCAGAGAAATCGCAATGGACTCATTACGAAGTACACGATCGTTTATGAATATTTTAAATTTAAAAATGGTCCGAATGTTATATCTCTCAATCTATACCGGTTATTTTTATGATTTTTCTTTCTATTTTTATTTCATATAAATTGATGAAAGAAGATAAAGATAAAGTTACACTACAAAAACAAATATATCTTTTTAGTGGGACCACTTGTGTAATATAAGTTTGTAGATTATAAAAATATTGTTGGTGGGGCTATTGTGAAATAAAAGTTTGTTGTATTGTGTTTTTTTATTAATTTATCTGTTCGGATATATCCTTGATGTGACCTTTCGTCAAAGCAGCAGCATCTTTTTCTTTTTTCTTTCTTTCTTTTACCCACAAAACCAGTGTCCTCCTTCTCTATTTCTCCCCTTCTCCTGATCAGTCACAATCGACAACACCATTGAAGCCATTGCAACACCTTCAAAAGGTATTATTGTTTCTACTAGATCAAATCTTACTCATCATTCTGATTATTACTGCATAGATTCAGTTTTCTTTTTGTTAATGCATCTTTTCCTGCTTTTTCTTCTGTCCTTCTGTCCGATTTCTCTTCTTTTTACATGTTTTGTTCAATACTTCACGCTACAGTGTCTGTTAAAAATAAGCAGAATTAAACTTTTTTTTGGAAATGATTACATGCATTTCCGAAACCACACCTGATTTTGATCTAACATCAAGCCAATTTAGACCCTTTTTGTAATTTGGAGCAGCGATCTCGTTCGAAGCGAAGGCAAATTAAGGGTTTTTCACGATCAATTAATCATCTTCTTTGAATGATTCTTATTGTGGTGTTGAACAACAATGCAGATCACAGTTTTTGGTAGAAAGAAACAATGGATTCTGTCCTCGATGAACCTGTGGTCGATGCAGAAACCGATAGATTAAGCAGCTTACCTCTCGATCTTATTCATCATATTCTCTCTTTCATGGACATGAAATACGCTGTTCAAACATGCGCCTTATCTTCAAAATGGAAGTTCATCTGGACTACCCTTACCCATATCAAATTCTCAACTTCCGAATTCCAACAATTAGGTCAATTTATAAGATTCGCAAGACACGTTATAGCTAATCGCAATGATCAAACCGATGTTTCCTCACTTGATTTCAGTTTCGATGGAACACTCAGCCAGATTCTCGTCAAAGTCCTTCTAAATTACGTGGTATCTCACAACATTCGTAACCTAAACATCTCCACTTTCGAAAGAGACAGAAAACTCCCAAATTGCATCTTCGAATCCCAATCTCTCAAACACTTCACCCTAAAAAACATCCATGAAGATTACTGCATCGCACCACAGTATCCTTGGGATCTTCCAAATCTAACCACTTTACATCTCAACGACTTCGTAATTTCTGATGGAAGAAATGAAAACCATGAGTACCTTGATCTGTTCTCCAAGTGTGTAAATTTGAAGAAACTGAGTATCACCGAGTGTTACATGTCGGAAGTGAAGGTTTTTAAGGTTTCAGCTCCAAGACTTGAGGATCTGACTATAACCGATTGTTTCCTTAACAAGCTTTTCATCTCAGCACCTAATCTCTCATCATTTGTCTATGGTGGTGAGTGCGCTTTGTGTCTTTTAACAAATGGTTTCGAGAATCTAGAGAAAGTGGATCTTCATCTCCCTATGCCAAATCCACTTTCTGATTTTAAAAAAGAAGATGCTTTCCAGCTTTTAAAGGTGCTCACGGAGTTCCATAGTACCAAATTTATTAATCTTTACTCAGATGTCATTCAGGTAAGCTAATGATATAATAGATTGTACTGTGTTTGATACTGATCTTCATTTCGAATTTTTTTTGGATTTAGTTTTGAATGCAAATTCTTTATTTGTGTGTTGTTAATTTTTGTGCGAAGGGGTTATCGATGTATCCGGATGTACTATCATATCAACCTTCACCATTCAACAACTTGAAGCATTTAAATATACGCCAAGTGTCTCACAAAGGGAAATGTTCCATGTTAATGGTTCCTATTCATGTCAAAAACTACTTCCTTTATAGCTCTCCAAATGCCACTATTACAACCGATTCCCTAAGGTATTTTACCTAAGATACTATATTATATTGTTACACTATATCTTTGGTCAATGCAAAAGACATGAATGTCCTTATTTGCATTATCAAAAAAACTTGGTTTATTGCAGATCAAAGAACTAGGTATTGGATCTTATTATGAGGCAGATCAAATAATCAATTTCGATATTTGACAATCGTGCTTGGTATTTGGTAAGATTGATCTATTCTGTTCTCAAATGTTGAAGCTTTATTTATTGTTTGACTAATTTGCCCCTGCGGTAATAAACTTAGTTGTATGATTTTTGACAAATTTTGCTTTCTTTGACAGTGTCACATTGGAGCTTTATGATTATTTGTTTGATTTGAAGTGCTTGTCTAAAAGTGTTGTGATTGTGAGTATCTATGAATAAAAATGTAAATATTTATGATGTTTGGATGATGTAAAACTTGTTTTGCAACACATGAAAGTAATGCCAATAAAAAAGTAGTACATGGGTATCCTTTTTATTGAAGGGTATTTCTGTCAAATCACGTATAGCCCTCCGTTAAGATCAAAGTAGTTCATGGTTAATTTTTCTCCCAACTCTCTTCTCCTCTTGTTTAGTTATTTGTGTCTGTTAAGGTATTTGAGAAGATTGACGAGAGATCTATAAAGTTACACAAGCCTTTACCTTTCAATTATGTAGTTTTCATGTCTTTTTTGATCTAGTGTTGTTTGTTTGTTATTATTTTCTATTAATTAATTATACCCATATATATATATATATATATATATATATATATATATATATATATATATATATATATATATATATATGGGAAGACTCATGCAAAAATGCAAACTATGTGAAAATGAAGGAACCAATCACATAATGCCACATCATTATTCATGTTTTCTTCATTTTATTACTTAAAATTATTAATAAAGGGTAAGATAGTAATTAACATAAAATCGTGATAGAATAAGTTCTTCATATAAATAACCGCAAACAAAAATTGATATACTAATTTGAAATTAACTTCTTCAGTCTGTTTATGATCGACAAAATCATCTCTATTAAAATCATTGATTGATTTACTTACAATATCAAATTGAAGAGATGTCTAGTGAAGAATATGAAGATATTTGTTCTACTTATTTAATTGATAAAGCAAAGGAATCTTCCAATAATTTAACTATCGGAAATTCAATATCAACCTTAGATGATGTTGATAAAGGCAAGTTTTCATTCTGTATAATTACTATATTTTTTATTCTAATATTCAAAATTTATGATTACCTAACATTACAATACTATGTTACACATTCATTACATATATTTTAACGATGATACTGAAAGTTAATTTCAACCTTCAAAAGGATGTTCATGATTTGAAGACAAAAAAAAAAGTTAATTGCATGATTAATTAGTTTTCATTTACTAAATATTTACATATAAATACTTATTTCAATATTAATCTTTCTGACTATTGGACAGAAAGTCATGAATCGGAAGACTCTTTCAATGTTTTAACTATTGAACCTTCAAAATCAACATTCAACAATGCTGATAAAGGCAAGTTTAATAAATAATAAGATGAATATTTCTGATGTTATTATTCAATAATTAAATTTGACATTGATTACTAAAATCTATAGAATAATTACTAATAAATTTAAAATAAATAAACTGACTCTGACGTTCAACTTTCATAAGGAACTACAAGTTCAACAGCAAAAGTAAAGGATAAAGGCATGTTTACCTACTTTATATTAAATAAATAATTATGAACATATTTAATATATTTCAATATTGAGCTTTTTGAATATTTAACAGGAACATCTTATATAAATCAAGATGATGTGTACATTCCACATGTTGCTGCAGATATCATTCCCAAAAAAGGATAAATTGTGTCAAGTTTAAATGAAGGGATTGAAATGTACAGAAATTATGCAAAAGCAGCTGGTTTTGGAATTAGATTAAGAACAACAACCAAATACGGTGATCAAAGTCTAAGGAAAAAACAAGATGCAACAGATATGGAAATCCAAAAAAAAAAAAAAAAAAAAAAAAAAAAAAAAAAAAAAAAAAAGAACCATTGATACTCTTACATCCAAAAGACTAAAAAAACAAGAAAGGAAATCATATTCTAAAGTCACAGGATGTATGGCAATGATTTGTTTTGACAGAAATGCTGCAACAAATAAAATCACTGTATATGCATTTGAAGACGCACATAACCATCCACTCACATAATTTAATGAAGAAAAATCTGCTCTCCAAATCATCATCTTAGTATTTTTGATCAAGAACTAATTGTTAAAGCTTCAACTATCAACATTGGTGCCACAAAAGCACACAAGTTAAGAGCATCCTTAAAGGGAGGATATGATAATTTGCCAGCAACAAAGAATGATTTCAAATTTTTTTGGAGAGATTATACAAATATTGTTGGACCAAATGATGCTCAATGTGTTGTAGACCAATTGATAAGTCGCAGAGATAATTATCAAAATTTCCATTTTCAATATAAGTTGGATGATGATGTGCTAAATGCTATGTTTTGGGTTGATGAAACAGGAAGAGAAAACTACTCTAAGTTTTCTGATGTTATATCAATGGATGCAACTTATAGAACAAACAGGTAAAATTTATATTTATTAAATTATAGTACATACTAAGGGATACATTTTACAAATATTTTCAGGTACAATATGATATTTGTTCCTTTCACTGCAATAAACAATCATGAAAAGACAATCAATGTTGGAGCAGGAGTAATATCAGATGAAACAATTGAATCATACTCTTGGTTATTAGAAGCTTTTTTGTCATCACATAAGAAGAAACCAACAAGATTTTGTTAGACATGGATGCAGCATTATCTTGTTCAATAGCAAAGGTGTTTCAAGGATGTACTCACAGATTATGTATGTGGCACATAATGTCAAAAATGCCATCAAAGGTAACAAAAAATTTAATTTATTGCATTAAAAATAGCTTATGAAAATATACTAATAAAACCAAATTTAACATGACAGATTGAAGCTGATTTAGTTTCAAATTCAGATTTCAAGAAACGCATAAATCAACTAGTTTGGAATATGCATATTAAACCATCAGATTTTGAGAACAAATGGGATTTGATGTTGAATGAGTTTCATTTGAAGGAAAATAAATGGTTGGCTGATATGTTCAACAAGAGAGATAAATGGATTCCATCCTATTTCAGAGATATACCAATGTGTGGACTTATGAAGACTACATCTCGATCTGAAAGCTCTAATTCCTTTTTCAATGTTTTCTCAACTCCAACCAACTTACTTGTTAATTTTATGTTCAACTTTGACACTACACTTTCAAAGCAGCGTCATGAACAAAAAAGATTAGACATTGCATCAAGAGATACTTCTCCACAACTGCTATTTCCAAATGAAAGTTTGAAAATAGAAAAGCATGCATCATTGGTATACACACGAGAAGCATTCATAAAAGTGCAAAAACAAATAAAAAAGGCATTCTATCAGTGTTTTCAAAAAAATTCGGTTTTGATTGATGGTCATCAACAATGCACAATTGTCTACAAAGAACTAAAATCAGGCAAGCGACCAGAATTTAAGGTATGCAAATATGCTACTTCATTATTATTTTAATTTAACATTATTTAGAATTATAAAAATATTTGTGTAATAAAATTTTATTATTATTACTCAGGTTACTTTTGATGCAAAAGATGAAACAATTGAATGTGAATGTTTGCATTTCACATTTTTTGGAATCCTTTGTAGTCATGCTTTGAGAATTCTTATAGATTATGACATTGCCATGATACCTCAAAAATACATTCTGGATAGATGGAGAAAGAACATAATGGATATTGGTTTTCAAAAGATAAACCAAAAATGGAGAGTGTGCAGTACAGAAATTTCAAATCTCTTGCAGGATGCAACTTCTTTTTTTGAGAAATGCGTTGAATCGGTTATTCATGATAAAGAAAAACTACAAGAATTGGTGAACTCTCTTCAACAATTAAGTGAAACTTGTGGAAAGGATGTTTCTTCTAGATCAAGTTCAATTCCAATAAAAGATGTGGTTGAAAATATCACCGGAGTTCCAATTTCAAGTGATGTGAAAATCAAAGTACCAAATGAGATAAAAACAAAAGGAAGTGGAAAGAGGAATCGAATCAAAAGTGCTGCAGAAAAAGCAATAGCAAAATCACTTAAACCAAAACGCAAATGCAAAGGATGCAATAAATTAGTCAACCATGATATAAGAAATTGCTCAATAAATCCTTCAAATGTGCTTAAGCCTTTCAAAAAACATCAGTAACTTAGATTTGAATTTTAGATTTGTTTGTTGTTATGCTTCTCTATATTAAAACTCTTACTATTAAAAGCGTTAAACGAATCATAAGTTTATTATAATATTTATTATGGATAATGTAATAGTTTACTATTTAAATTTCATATATAAAAACATATATGAATTTATTATAACACATAGTAATACAAATCACAAATAAAATATGCTTTAAATGGCATTACAATTGAATATATAAACGAAACATTATTTCAAAACATTCAATTAAAACATATCGCACTTTAAATTCATAAAATATTGTAATAATAACAAAAACATTCTACTCTCAATCATCATCAGCAGAATTCCTTTCATCATGAAAACTAATCCTTTTGAAGTACGTACCAATTCTTTTTCCTTCAACATCTTCTCTGCAACTCTTTTGAGCATATCTTTTGACAAATGGACAATTTCTAGAATCATGTTGAACCAACGTATTGCAAAATTTACACAACCTCATTTGTTTTTTATACATCTTATTTTGATGAAAAATATACATTATATTGCAATATATGTAACATCCCAAAAACACAGTCTGAAAATTTCGTTTAATTTAATGATAAAACCATAGTCAATAAACCTCATATAGAAATCATAAGCAATGTATCTCAAACTATTATAACAACTGTCAAATATATCAGAGTATAAACATCCCAGGCTGAACAAATGGTGTGTGCACTGCAATCTTTCCGAGCTCCTCTTTTGAAAACTAAGTACCTGAAACCAAAACTGAAACTGTAAGCACGAAGCTTAGTGAGCTCCCCCAAACTACCACATACCATACAATAACATATAAATACATATTGGGCCTTGCCCACTGCATCGGGACGAAGCCCGGAAACTGCATCGGACCGAAGTCCGGAACTGACTAGGACCTTGTCCCCTGCATCGGACCGAAGTCCGGAACTAACTGCATCGGACCGAAGTCCGGAACTGACTGGGACCTTGTCCCCTGCATCGGACCGAAGTCCGGGACTAACTGCATCGGACCGAAGTCCGGAACTAACTGCATCGGACCGAAGTCCGGAATTGACTGGGCATAGCATAACATAGCAAAAACACATATCAAATAGCATAACACACATGATCATAAACTCATATACTGCATACTACGTCAGGCCGTAGCCCATAACACTTAACACATAAATCTTGTCTGAGCCACGAAGGCATCAAACAAACTAACAACTGCATCGGACCAAAGTCCAGAAACTACTGCTACTAAACGGGCCGACATTGTGGCCTTAGACCCGTTCCTACTGGAAGGAAACTCACCTCACACTGCTGAAGTCCCGCAGACACAATCCCACACTACTGAAGTCCCGCATACTCCACCCCAGCTGCTGGCTGACAGATTCCCGAACTGTCAACACCAAATAACACCCAATTAATAATTGGGTTCTAACACATAACTAAAAATACATGCTTTGGATAATTACTACATTACCCCTAGCTTGGCTTACCCAAGCCCAAGGCCCAATCCATAGGCCCAAAGTCAACTAGGGATCAAAGTCCAACATATGGCCCAATTGATCAGTCCAGTCCAACATGTATCATTCTAGGGCTCAATATCATACAACCATCTAGGCCCCAACTATGGCCCATCTATGGCCCAATTTTCCAAATTGGGCCCAATCCTTCATATGGGCCTTACCCTAAAGCCCAACTAATTACTCTAGTCCATTTGATTATTCTCGGATGGCCCAACACAAAGCCCAAGTGAAATTAGGGTTTCACATCAAATGATAACTAGGGTTAAGTGTTTCTTACTTAACCCACTAGGGACTTAATCCGTTAAGGACTTAATCCATTAAGTCCATTATTGCTTAGATTAATTTCTGCCAATGATTATTATTTAATATTTCACTTATTAAATAATTCTCGTGTGTCCTGATAAATTCCCAAATATTAATATTTTCTCAATTAGCTCATTAAGGACTTAGTCCATTAAGTTCTTTACTCTACTAGATAAATGGCATGGAATAATTTGGACTTAATTCACAATCCAATCCCAATGGCCCAAAAGTGGGCCCAATAAGTATAAGGCCCAAAACTCATAATTAGGGTTTTACACCCAAACATGGCCCAATAGGCCCAAAACCAATATCTAAGTCCATTAGGGTTTGCTAGCGGGGCACCACCCACTACCACCTCGGGTAGTGGTGGTCGATAGCGGCTTACGGCGGCGGCCACCACCCTAAGGTGGTGGTTTTCCATTTCTTTTCATTAATCTTTTGGAAATTACAATTACAATGATTTATACACACACACACACACACTAACTAACTAACACACACACACACACAACCACACCATGGCGGCCGGCGGTGTCACACCCCCAAACCAAGGATGGCGGAAACGTCTGGGGGTGGAGGACTTCATGTACAGTATCACAACAACGTGTATAATAGTGCTCAAAGTAAAAACAACCACCATAAATATAATTGCAAAAGTTACACCAAAGTATATGTTTACATGTTTCAAAAGCAATTACATTATGATGACAAAATAAATTGTTGACGGTTTAGCGTCCCATCCTCAAAGCGATGAAGTTTTCCTGTTTCACTGATTTCCTGAGAATACAAGTAGTTTTAAAAGAGTGTCAACACAAAGGTTGGTGAGTTCATAAGAGTTTTGTTTGAAGTAGAAACCGTTTTTCCTTGTAAAATCGATTTAGTTTGATTTCCAGAAAATCCAATATTTTCTTAGTTAAGTATGAATAGAAATAATCCTACATGATGCTGTAATGAACCCTAGAGTAATCCGTAGAGTTCCTCTATAATCGTCCAACATATAAAGTTATATAAGGCTTAACTTAGATAAAACGTTGAATATAGTGGGTCTGCCCTAGGTCCACAACCCAACGAGGAACAGGAGATGAGGCGGGCACCACCAATTCTAGGCCAATCAAGACTAAATTCTTATATGACTCAACATATACGCTCAGCGACTATAGTTGAAGTCTAACAATTTTAGAGGAAGTGTAGTTTTAATATCATAATAGCTTTGTATAGAGACCCGGCACTTTGTATTTGTACCCCTTTTTGTATAGAGACCCGGTACTTTGTATTTGTACCCATAGAGATAAAAGGTGATTTTAAATCGACATAAAACTCATTTAGGTTTTTAAAAATAAAATCCCGTAAACTTATGGATTGTTCCCTATGTGAGCCGTTATAATCATACTATGACTATGTGAACCTGCCACGACGTTCTCAGTGTCGCGAAAAATGAAATGACATTTGTCACCCGTAGACCTGCAGGTCCAACTGTAGCTAGCAGCAAGGTGTGGGGTGTCAATCCCAATATAGATCTATATACAAGTATCACGTTCTCCCTCAAGGAGATTCTGATTATAACTACCAGGAATTATATCCCGCACTCGGACGTACGGGGAGATAGAGAGATAGAGATCGAAAAAAAAATAGAAAAACTCACAATATAGGATAACAAGTTTACGTTAAATGTTTGTGAATATAAATATTTCTTGTATGAATGTACCTTTCTTGTACGAGTGCGTAGAGTGATGTATCATAAACTATACCTATTATAGTTTATCTAAAATGTATGTACTATGTATGAACCCTTTTTATGGAAATGTAACTAGTGTTGTGAATTTATCAAAACATAGATTAACTTTCGTGAAATGTGTGCGAATAGAAATCTTTCTTGTATGAATGTACCCTTCTTGTACGAGTGCGTAGAGTGATATATCATAAACTATACCTGTTATAGTTTATCTAAAATGTTTGTAATATGTATGAATTCTTTTATGAAAATATATTAGTATTGTGAATTTATCAAACTATACCTCTTATAGTCTAATAATACGTGTTCCAAAATGAATGAATAATATTTAATATTTAATATGAATGTCTTAATTCCAGTTCATAATGATAAACTAACATGGAAACACATTCAAATATTAGAACTTATGATTATACACTTTGCTCAACATAATACAAAGTGTTATGATATTTACATGCTGTTGGCTAACTTTAGCCATTCTGCCCTGTATTTGGAAAAATCATAGAAAAATCATACGAAGTCTAAAACTAGATCCGTAAATTTTGAGAGTTCACAAAATGTGTCTAGTTTGCTCATAAATTTTATCTCAATTTATAATGACCTCTAACTTGGGTGAAAAAGTCCAAAATCACAGACTGGTCCGGATTGTTGTTTGAAATGATAGGCAGTTTTGTAAAAATCACCATAAATTGTAGAAAAATCGTATGGAGATGTGCAAGTAGCCATTTTAAAGCTAAAAACTCGAACTATTTGCACCTTGTACAGTTTTGAAAACAAAAATGTTTAAGATGCCCAAGACAGTCCGTGAATGGAGTTGAACTTTTCTGATGAAGGCTGTTAGAAAAATCTAGTTATATTCTTAGTGTTTTAACTTGTATTCCCCCCCCTGAAAACTTGAGAAATCATGAAAATGTAGGGGTATGAACTCACCTTGAGTGATTTCAGTAGATGATTGTTGAAGAATGGAAGTGTTTAATTCAAGAACACTTGGAGATGCCTTGAAGGTTTTCGAGAATCTAACATCATAGTTAGGGAGTTTGTGTAAGCAACCAAAGATTTGAGTAGAATGAAGTGAAATAATAATAGGGAGGATGAATTTTTACTTACTAAGTGTGGAAGAACACTTGAATCCAGCCTTGGATCTCGAAAATTTGTGTAGAAAAGTTTGAGAGAAAAAGTGATGTTTGTTACTTAGTGGAATGAGAGAAATGAGAGAAAATGAGGAGTGTGGTTGATTGTTCCAGCTCAAAAACGTGGGAGTGGGTGAAATTTGAGTGTAAGGGAACATTGAAGTGACATAGGTAAGGTGGGGAGGTATGGCTGGTCATAGAGTGGGTGTGGGGTGGTTGCTTGTGATCATACGTCTTTGGACTCAAAAGTCACGAACAATGTCTTATAATAGTCTAATTTTCTAAATATATGTGTGGTTGTCTATGTGTGTGCATCTCTTTAAAAATTCTGCAATTTCATCATTTTATGACCCCCATTTGCGAAGTTGAGTATTTATTTCCAAAAATGCGAAACTCCAGGGACAATATTTGAAATCTTCTGTTTTCTTCCCCAATTCGCATTCTACTGTGAAATACTTCGCATCTTCATTCTTACACCCTTCGCATCCCTTCGCATTAATCACCTTCGCATTTTCATTCTTACACCCTTCGCATCCCTTCGCATTAATCACCTTCGCATTTTCATTCTTACACCCTTCGCATCCCTTCGCATTAATCACCTTCGCATTTTCATTCTTACACCCTTCGCATCCCTTCGCATTAATCACCTTCGCATTTTCATTCTTACACCCTTCGCATCCCTTCGCATTAATCACCTTCGCATTTTCATTCTTACACCCTTCGCATCCCTTCGCATTAATCACCTTCGCATTTTCATTCTTACACCCTTCGCATCCCTTCGCATTTATCACCTTCGCATTTTCATTCTTACACCCTTCGCATCCCTTCGCATTAATCACCTTCGCATTTTCATTCTTACACCCTTCGCATCCCTTCGCATTTTAACCTAATTAATCAAATGCGATTCACAAAATTTTTCATTCCAGATGCGAACACAGTTTAGTTCTTGAACTCTAAACTTGCGAAATCAAAATTTTCATATGTTGAACCCATATGCGAATATTAACCCAATCGACTTCAAATTGATTCATAGATGCGAACACTCGATTGTTTTACCTTCGCAAAATGAGCATCAACAACTCCACAATCGAGTTTTTAAATTCTTGCAACCAACAATTTCATAGTCCTTGACTTCGCGTTTTTCTTCATGAATCATCCCTCAATCATCAATCCAATTGCGAATCAAAAACTCATATGTTCATGCTTTATCGATTCATCGACCTAATACACAAGGTTTAATAGAGTTGACCGGCTTGACTTGATGACCTGACTTGACTCAAGATTGACGATTGTCACAAATTGACCCGAATATGACGGTTGTCACATCATCCCCCCGTTAAAGGGAATTTCGTCCCGAAATTTGCACTTCGAATGGGGATCCAGGAATTTAGAGGAAAGATGGGGATGACTTTTCGTAGTACAAGAATTTGATTATGGCGAGGAATAACTCGCCCGATGTCACATGATTACTACTATGCATGCTTTAATCGATGCTAGATTTATCATATAAAGAAATTCGGGATTTAAATGTCGATGTTAGAAACACGTACTGATATTTGCGGGCAGTTCCGGAGTGGTTTCTCCCTCGGTGATTGCAAACACCCTCCCGCCACCACCAGCATCTCTTGTTCTTGGGCATTCCCTTTTAAAGTGTCCCGTTTCTCCACACTCGTAACAGGTTGGGCTTGCTCCAGAGTCGGGTACCTGGTTGATGGGTCGTGCTGGTGCCTTACAGAAACGAGCAGTGTGCCCCTCTCTGTCGCAGTTGTTGCAATGCAACTTTCGGCAAGCCCCAGTGTGATGGAAGTTACACTTGTTGCATTTTGGAAGTGTTCCTACGTATGGTTTCATGGGAGTTGGTGTGGTGAGGGTTGTGGCAGCATGAACAGCAAGGATCTGTTGCTTCTTAGCGAGGCCTTGGGTTGATTGATCTTTCTTGTTGTCCCAAAACTTTCTTTCGTTGTTCCCTCCTCTTGCTTGGGTATGGGTGGTTGCCATAGTGTCATGGTGGGCATGATGGTCAATGAGTTGTTGTGCTAACTCCTTGGCGCTGTCGAAGGTAGTTGGTCTTGAGGCGAGCACGCTATCTTGAATTTCGGGGGACAATCCCCAGAGGTAACGCTCCAACTTTTTGTCTTCCGGGGTGACCATAGCGGGACAAAGGAGTGCTAGATCACAAAATCGGTTGGTGTAAGTTGTAAGGTCGGAGCCTGCCATTCGGAGATTCCATAGCTCTTGCTCCAGCTTTTGCACTTCACCTCTTGGGCAATATTCCTTCAACATCATCTTCTTTAGGTCCTCCCAACTTAACGAGTTAGCCACTGCAAGCGTAAGCGACATAACTTTGCCGTTCCACCAAGTGAGAGCTCTTCCGATGAAGGTGAATGTCGCGTACTTGACTTTGCTCGCTTCGGGGCAAGCACAAATCTCAAAGATTTCTTCGGTCCTTTCGAACCATTGAATTAGTGCGAGGACACCCCCTCTTCCATCAAAGGAATCGGGTTTGCCATTTGTGAAGTCCTTGTAAGTGCATTCCCTTGTGCGTCCTGCACTATCCCCGTGGTTAGGGTTTGTGGCTCCAGATCCAGCACCACCAGTGCTATTTGTGCCAATTTGTGACATTGCAGCTACCACGGCTGCTGTCACTGCAGCTTGGAACATTTCAGGATCAAACTGGGGAGGTGGCGTCGGAGGTGGTGGCGCTGTGCTGCCCGAAGGTCTGGGTCTTTTCCTTGGTGGCATCGTTCTGTCATGAGTTTGCAAAAAGGAAAACTGATCAGATGGTAAGCTCCTACTAGTAAGGACAAGTCAGTTGTTATAGAATTTGATTTTTCCTGCATTTTTCTTCGATTTAAGAATTCCTTATATATAGTTCATAAAGGAAGTCCATATGAATGAACTTCACGAGTTAGTGGGTTTTGTGGTCTCTCTTAGATTTTTCACGAGTGTGCTCAAGGCGATTGGTGCGGATCGTATGTATTCTTGTATTTGCATCAACCTCTGCGATACTATGGAGAGTTGTTCTACCCTGAATCTCGTTTCGGGCAACTCTATAGACTAGGATCGGAAAAAAAAAAAAAAAAATTATCTGCTGAGTTTCCTTCGTTTATGTTGTAGAAGCTTCGTTCTCTATTAAACGACATATGTTGGTTTTGTTCTTTGCTCCAGGTTTCCAAGCACTCTACCCAAGGAGGCGTCGGGCCTTGAAAGCCGGCCAAGGGTTGGGATTCGGAACAAGAGTCATCGGGGTTAAGTTCTCCACTTCAGGGTCGGAGTCAGAACCATCAGCATAGTCTTCAGCTTGGTGACCATCTACAGGGGTTGGGTAACCATTCTCTGGCTCCTCTCCGAGCCATTTGGTATTGTAGTGGTTAGGGTAGTACGGGTCATCGTGTGGATGGAACTCCAGCCATGATATCTTCGCGAGAAATGGGGATATAAGAAATAATTAAGCAAAAGTACTAATTGGCTAATTATACGATGATCTTTATCAGGTACTTCAACAAATTGTTTAGTGCATACTAATTATATGTATTCGGGACAGGATAGACCTTCGAATAAGCGACCCTAACTCTAAATCCCCAATCCAACGAGAACAGGAAGTAGAGCAAAGATTCACAGATTCTAAGTCTATGACGTCCTGGATACATAAAATTTTAATGTATCCACTAAGCAACTATTGACCTATTGATAAAGATCTATTTAGTTCTCGCAGATGTAATTTTAATAATGCCAAAATACCCCTATGGTATTCCATTGTGGTAGTGTTGGTAAGTTTTTAGACTTGTTGCCACATCACAACCATTCTTGGGCATATGCTAATCACTCCTCGGACCAGCATAGTTGATCAGGCTATGCTATTCCCAAGACTGATCATACATCCCCAGGCTTAACTGTGATATCCAACAATCATTACTTTTGTTTTGTCCTAAATTGATGCTGACCTTAGTATGTATGCATGCATGTATACTTTTAACAAAAGTTATTTATTCTTAAAGGTATAGTGGTTTTGAAATCTTAAAATCAGAGACCTTAGTCCCAATGCATTTATAGTTTGTATATCTTATGTGGTTCGATATACTTAGTTCACTATAAACAATGCTCTGATACCAATCTGTCACACCCCCAAACCAAGGATGGCGGAAACATCTGGGGGTGGAGGACTTCATGTACAGTATCACAACAACGTGTATAATAGTGCTCAAAGTAAAAACAACCACCATAAATATAATTGCAAAAGTTACACCAAAGTATATGTTTACATGTTTCAAAAGCAATTACATTATGATGACAAAATAAATTGTTGACGGTTTAGCGTCCCATCCTCAAAGCGATGAAGTTTTCCTGTTTCACTGATTTCCTGAGAATACAAGTAGTTTTAAAAGAGTGTCAACACAAAGGTTGGTGAGTTCATAAGAGTTTTGTTTGAAGTAGAAACCGTTTTTCCTTGTAAAATCGATTTAGTTTGATTTCCAGAAAATCCAATATTTTCTTAGTTAAGTATGAATAGAAATAATCCTACATGATGCTGTAATGAACCCTAGAGTAATCCGTAGAGTTCCTCTATAATCGTCCAACATATAAAGTTATATAAGGCTTAACTTAGATAAAACGTTGAATATAGTGGGTCTGCCCTAGGTCCACAACCCAACGAGGAACAGGAGATGAGGCGGGCACCACCAATTCTAGGCCAATCAAGACTAAATTCTTATATGACTCAACATATACGCTCAGCGACTATAGTTGAAGTCTAACAATTTTAGAGGAAGTGTAGTTTTAATATCATAATAGCTTTGTATAGAGACCCGGCACTTTGTATTTGTACCCCTTTTTGTATAGAGACCCGGTACTTTGTATTTGTACCCATAGAGATAAAAGGTGATTTTAAATCGACATAAAACTCATTTAGGTTTTTAAAAATAAAATCCCGTAAACTTATGGATTGTTCCCTATGTGAGCCGTTATAATCATACTATGACTATGTGAACCTGCCACGACGTTCTCAGTGTCGCGAAAAATGAAATGACATTTGTCACCCGTAGACCTGCAGGTCCAACTGTAGCTAGCAGCAAGGTGTGGGGTGTCAATCCCAATATAGATCTATATACAAGTATCACGTTCTCCCTCAAGGAGATTCTGATTATAACTACCAGGAATTATATCCCGCACTCGGACGTACGGGGAGATAGAGAGATAGAGATCGAAAAAAAATAGAGAAACTCACAATATAGGATAACAAGTTTACGTTAAATGTTTGTGAATATAAATATTTCTTGTATGAATGTACCTTTCTTGTACGAGTGCGTAGAGTGATGTATCATAAACTATACCTATTATAGTTTATCTAAAATGTATGTACTATGTATGAACCCTTTTTATGGAAATGTAACTAGTGTTGTGAATTTATCAAAACATAGATTAACTTTCGTGAAATGTGTGCGAATAGAAATCTTTCTTGTATGAATGTACCCTTCTTGTACGAGTGCGTAGAGTGATATATCATAAACTATACCTGTTATAGTTTATCTAAAATGTTTGTAATATGTATGAATTCTTTTATGAAAATATATTAGTATTGTGAATTTATCAAACTATACCTCTTATAGTCTAATAATACGTGTTCCAAAATGAATGAATAATATTTAATATTTAATATGAATGTCTTAATTCCAGTTCATAATGATAAACTAACATGGAAACACATTCAAATATTAGAACTTATGATTATACACTTTGCTCAACATAATACAAAGTGTTATGATATTTACATGCTGTTGGCTAACTTTAGCCATTCTGCCCTGTATTTGGAAAAATCATAGAAAAATCATACGAAGTCGAAAACTAGATCCGTAAATTTTGAGAGTTCACAAAATGTGTCTAGTTTGCTCATAAATTTTATCTCAATTTATAATGACCTCTAACTTGGGTGAAAAAGTCCAAAATCACAGACTGGTCCGGATTGTTGTTTGAAATGATAGGCAGTTTTGTAAAAATCACCATAAATTGTAGAAAAATCGTATGGAGATGTGCAAGTAGCCATTTTAAAGCTAAAAACTCGAACTATTTGCACCTTGTACAGTTTTGAAAACAAAAATGTTTAAGATGCCCAAGACAGTCCGTGAATGGAGTTGAACTTTTCTGATGAAGGCTGTTAGAAAAATCTAGTTATATTCTTAGTGTTTTAACTTGTATTCCCCCCCTGAAAACTTGAGAAATCATGAAAATGTAGGGGTATGAACTCACCTTGAGTGATTTCAGTAGATGATTGTTGAAGAATGGAAGTGTTTAATTCAAGAACACTTGGAGATGCCTTGAAGGTTTTCGAGAATCTAACATCATAGTTAGGGAGTTTGTGTAAGCAACCAAAGATTTGAGTAGAATGAAGTGAAATAATAATAGGGAGGATGAATTTTTACTTACTAAGTGTGGAAGAACACTTGAATCCAGCCTTGGATCTCAAAAATTTGTGTAGAAAAGTTTGAGAGAAAAAGTGATGTTTGTTACTTAGTGGAATGAGAGAAATGAGAGAAAATGAGGAGTGTGGTTGATTGTTCCAGCTCAAAAACGTGGGAGTGGGTGAAATTTGAGTGTAAGGGAACATTGAAGTGACATAGGTAAGGTGGGGAGGTATGGCTGGTCATAGAGTGGGTGTGGGGTGGTTGCTTGTGATCATACGTCTTTGGACTCAAAAGTCACGAACAATGTCTTATAATAGTCTAATTTTCTAAATATATGTGTGGTTGTCTATGTGTGTGCATCTCTTTAAAAATTCTGCAATTTCATCATTTTATGACCCCCATTTGCGAAGTTGAGTATTTATTTCCAAAAATGCGAAACTCCAGGGACAATATTTGAAATCTTCTGTTTTCTTCCCCAATTCGCATTCTACTGTGAAATACTTCGCATCTTCATTCTTACACCCTTCGCATCCCTTCGCATTAATCACCTTCGCATTTTCATTCTTACACCCTTCGCATCCCTTCGCATTAATCACCTTCGCATTTTCATTCTTACACCCTTCGCATCCCTTCGCATTAATCACCTTCGCATTTTCATTCTTACACCCTTCGCATCCCTTCGCATTAATCACCTTCGCATTTTCATTCTTACACCCTTCGCATCCCTTCGCATTAATCACCTTCGCATTTTCATTCTTACACCCTTCGCATCCCTTCGCATTAATCACCTTCGCATTTTCATTCTTACACCCTTCGCATCCCTTCGCATTTATCACCTTCGCATTTTCATTCTTACACCCTTCACATCCCTTCGCATTAATCACCTTCGCATTTTCATTCTTACACCCTTCGCATCCCTTCGCATTTTAACCTAATTAATCAAATGCGATTCACAAAATTTTTCATTCCAGATGCGAACACAGTTTAGTTCTTGAACTCTAAACTTGCGAAATCAAAATTTTCATATGTTGAACCCATATGCGAATATTAACCCAATCGACTTCAAATTGATTCATAGATGCGAACACTCGATTGTTTTACCTTCGCAAAATGAGCATCAACAACTCCACAATCGAGTTTTTAAATTCTTGCAACCAACAATTTCATAGTCCTTGACTTCGCGTTTTTCTTCATGAATCATCCCTCAATCATCAATCCAATTGCGAATCAAAAACTCATATGTTCATGCTTTATCAATTCATCGACCTAATACACAAGGTTTAATAGAGTTGACCGGCTTGACTTGATGACCTGACTTGACTCAAGATTGACGATTGTCACAAATTGACCCGAATATGACGGTTGTCACAGGCGGTGGCGCTTGGCGACAGCCACCACCTCAGGGTGGTGGTGGTGGCCCTTTTCTCAACTTTTTCGGCCGTGTACTTTGCAAACAACTTCTAAAAAAAACACTCACACAAGGATCTACTCACACAGCCACCACCTCACGGTGGCTTGTGGTGGCAGAAAGTGGTTTCAGGGCAACAACCACCATGGTCGGCGGCCATGGTGGGTTTTCTCTCGATCTCCGGCTAAACTGTCACGCCCACACAACAAACATAATCAACAATAGCTTTGCAAGCTAATCTGAACAAGAAGTAACACACCCTTACGATTCTGATTGCAAGACGCACCGAGCCACCCACCTGGTAGCGTTTAGTAAAGGCAGCAGCAACTCAAGTGGCTCATCGGCGTTGCAGCAACGAACTAGAGAGAAGAAGGGGCAAGGAGGACGAGTGGAGACCATCTTGGAACGAAGCAATGCCCACATCAAAAGTGGACGGCACAAGGGCCATCGATGTTGCTGTGGATGCGGCATCCGGTGGTGGCTTCATCTTCTTCACAAAGGCTGTGCAGCGACGACAACACTCCTGTTGGTCTTCGATAGTTGTTTAAGACTTCATCGGTAGCGGGTTATGGCGATGAAACAGTGGCAATGGCGTCGTCATCGGCAGTAAGATGGAACGCCGACTCTCGGAGTCTAAGGCTTCAGTTGCGGTGATCATCGGAGCTTCACCTGATCGGAGTGCAAGAGGGGAGAACGGGATGTTGGCGGCTGAAGACATGAGTGGCGGCCGATACACAAGTAGGGTTAGGGTTCACATATCACTTATATACCTGGTGCCTTAAAACACATTCCCATATTAATATAATCGATCCCTCCTTCCTTCTTTTCTTTCAAAATAAGTTCATAATTTACGCTTTTAACGCTACCTTCAGAAATCTTTACAAACTAACTCCAAAACGTACATTTTAATCCTTGATCCCATAAATTTCTTTCATAATAACTCCCTAAATTACCAATAAACCCTTCAACCTTCAAATCTTTTCAATTTAATCACGAACTTACTCTTTTAACTCCGACTTCTAAAATTCTTCACAAATTAGTCCGGGACTCACATTTACTAATTTATTTAAATAAACGGGGCGTTACAATATATATTTTTAGTTATAACTTACACATATATATGCCACTAATCTTCCGAAATATATGTTAAGACTATTTCAAATCATCAACTACATATTCAGAATCATTTTAATTAAAAATATTATCTCTAATGCGATTGAAAAATATAATATTAGATATTACACATGTATATATATATATATATATGTAACTAATCTTCCGAAATATATAATACTTTATTACCTAATAAAATCTTTCATTTATTACTTAAATCTATTCAAAATTAACAATTACAAAAAAAAATTAATATTAATAAATAGAGAAGTCAAATCGACTTAAATACAATAAATACATACAACCCTTTCACATAAAAAACTTTTCATCTATTAGAAACTTTATATTTTACACATGTACATACACGCAACTAATCTTCGGAAATATATAATACTATATAACCTAATAAAATCATTCATTTATTACTAAAATATATTCATAAATAGAGAAGTCAAATCAACTTAATTACAATAAATACAAACAATTCTTTAACATAAAAACATTTTCATATAATACTAACTATATAATTTATATTTAAAAAAATTTAAAGAAAAAAAAGCTAAAAATATAATGTAAAAACTATAAATAATAACAATACTATCATCTCATTATAACATACAAAAAAAATATTTTCTATATATCAAATTAATAAAAAAAAAGGTAATATATACCGATTAGTTTGATAAACTACAAAAATAAATAAATAAATAAATAATTCAAATCAAGATAAGGATTATCATCTTCAATGTATAGATACCATGATTACCTAAACCTACAACCGCCAAAATAGACTATATTCAAGCAAATGATGGTAGAAAATTAATTACCTCCTCTACTTACTCCGATTGTTACCGCTATATATTCCTCCTCAACATAAACATAAACTTAAGGAAAAAAAATATATATACATTGATGGCTTCTGAATCATCGCTTTGGGTAGTTCGAAACACCTCGGATTATCTTGATCTTTACGACACATATGGTATGTTCTTTATTGTTAAAATCGTATACTATTAATACTTATATAATCTTCTTTTCAATATTCATTCAGGGCGGGAAAACAAAAAGTACTTCACGATGATGCTACATCATGGAGGTAGTTTCCATTACTACCCAAATCGAGATTACATTGGAGGCAAGATTGACTATGTAGACTTCATCGAGGTTGAAACTTTCTCCCTAGAGCTATTTCATAGCATCTTAAGTTCTTTTGGTTATGATGTTGCGACAACATATGCATACTCTTTAGTCTCATTTGCTCCCTTAGACGTTGGTCTAAACAAGCTTGCTTATTGGAATGATTTCATTAACTTTGTCAAAAAAGTTAAAACAGAAGGTTTTTTTTTTTTTTTTTTTTTTTGTGTTCAACAAGTTTATTTGGAGCATAATCAAACCACTATTACAAACTTCTTCCCAAAAACTTTAAACTTTGCAACCAACAGTTATCTGTGCACGAAACTTTATTCAATAGTTGCATCAAATCCAAAAATTACTGTTTGGGAGGCTAGGATCATGCTTTTTGACAAATTCAACTTTTGGATAAATGTTGACAAACTCATTGAAGCTTTGGATTACACCAAATATCAAGTGAATCTTCTGGGGAAGTAGATGAAGCTGCAAGGTGAAAAGGTGGGAATTTGGGTTTTTTGGGTTTTTGGGTTTTTAGATTTAAGGAAATGGTGTTAGTATGAATATTTGGACGTTTATATAATATGTTTATGTGCTCTAACTTTTGGGATGACTGTAATGGGGACTGTAATATATTTTTAAATATTATCTATGGTGGTTGTTATAATGTTAATATTATATATTATTGCTGATATGTTACTCTGAAAATTTTATATACGATGGTTTTAAAAATTGTAGATATTATGTATTTAGATATGTTAATATTATATATGATTGTAAATATGTTAACTTTATAAAATATCATACATATACAATCAAAATCAAAAACAAAAAACCGTAGCCACACTTTTCATATATTATTATAAACTTATGTTTGTAGAAGTACATTACATTCAACCAAAACAAAAACAACCAAAAACAAACACACATTTAAAAAACTTCATAACAAATTGTTCTACTTACTCATTCATAACCATTACTATGAATACTTCTATATAAACATAACGAATTGAAGTTTACTTCAACAAAGATATATCAAGGACCAAAAGCAGCTAACCTAGCTGCTATGTTGATAATGCCTTCATGATACATTAAACGCCTGTCATTTGCAGAAAGCTTTTGATAATCAACAAGAAGTTGCTCAACTTCATTTTTCATTAGATTCACTTCACTCAACAAAATTTTCATAGAATATCTTCTTCGAAGATTTCTAAGTTGCAAAATCTGCTCAACACTTTCCATTTTAAACCCACATCTCCATTGAGCTAAAGGACCACCTTTATAAGTTTCCATATGACGCATCAAAAAAATCCCACAATCATTACTGTTACCTCTTGTTTTCCACGTCATATATTGATCAACAAATTCCATTTCATACATGACTAAAAAAGCCATAAAATGTTTTATGTCTTGAAGATATCTACCAAACATATATTTCTGCATTTACATATAAACAAAAATTCAATATACATTATAAAAAAATATATATAAATCATTAATATACATAAACATTTAAACAAAAAAATACAAACAAACTTACCAGATTTTGAGTTAGATGTGGGTATGGTTTTTCAGAAGATCTATATAATATGTTGTCCAATATGACAGCTTTGCGGTTTTTAAAATAAAAAACAAACACAAAATAGTGACTGTTTACACATGCAGGAAAGAACACCTACATAAACATAAACAACTTCATAGTAAGATATAAACACAAAAGAAATAAATTTTACAAATAAAAACTAAACTTACCAAATCAATTCCTTTTAAATTTCTTCGTTCTTTAGACTCTCCCAAACAATGAAAAACATTTTCTTTAAAATTCTCGTACACATCATCATATTTACATGCTTCACTATGCATGTATGCAGGATCCTAAATACAAACCAACAATTTAATTAACATCATAAAAATATAAAAACAATAACTAACAATTACTATACGTACCAATACTGCTGTCTTGAAAAAGAAACATGAAGGAGTGTCCAAATTCCTAGCTCTCTCATCATAGTTCAACACTTCAACAAAACAATCAATAGTCCCAGAAAAAAGAAATTCTCCCGGATATAAGCTCTCAAACATGTATCTTTCCCCACGTTGTCCATTTATGCTATGAAAAAGATCATCCCTATTAAAATAAAAATAAAAAACATTAAATTAAATATTCTTTATATATAAAAATATATATACATATACACAAACACATTACGTTGGATTCCCACATAAACTGAATAGCCAATTAGACTTGATATTCTCCTCCTTCGTCAAATTACTATCAATCTCAACAGATCGTACAACAAATGGAGACCTAAGCACTGGAGGTAACGTTTGACTTCTCTTTGGTCTCGATGAAATCATATCATTCTCAAGCATTTTAACTTTTTCACTTTCATCATGAGACTTAGGTTCATTCCCTTTGATTGAAGCAGAACTTATTCCAACATAAACAGGATTATTACTAACATAACTATCAATACCTGCATTCACTTTTGGAGGAGTATACATATCATCCTCAATTCCTAAATTAAAAGAAGGAATACCCTCAACTACACACTTTTCCTTATGACCACCCTCGCAATCCACAGGCAACTTAGTTTCAATAAATCCAGATTTCCCAAACGAATTTGCCGATCCATATTTATTAACACCAACCCTGTTGTTAATAGACTGCCCAACATATCGAATTTCATTAGACTTATCATCACAACTACTGCTTTTTCCACATGACTGGAAAGCATATTCGCATTTATAATTACTATGACGAAAAGCTTTATATGCAGAACATAACTCTTTCACCTTCAATCCATAAAACTCTATTATTTTCAAATTTCCATGCTTTTTAAAGTCTTTATCCACTTTCTTAGACATATCTACTAAACACCACTTCATTTCTGAATGAAACTCCTGATAACAATAAAAAATATAACAAAGTATAATTAATATCTAAAACTTAAAATTAAAAAAAAATCAACATACAAACAAATAAATCATGTTCACCATCAAAAATACACAATTAACATTACTTACTAAAATTGATCCTCTAGAAACTTCGTCAACACTTTCCACTGTAGCAGATGGTCTTCCAAAACCTCCATTCTAAATTTCATTCATTTCTCTCACTTTCAACTTCTCTAAAGTCCAATTATTAATTACTGGATATCTTCTAACCATTAACATTTGCCTACATTGAATCCTATCAACATATAGCAACTACAAAAACAAAAAAAAAAAATTAATAACAGAATATAAGTATTATTAATATTTTAAAAATATTTACTCAAATAACATTAAATGACATACCGTTAGAAACACACTAGGACCATTGAAGAAAGTCTTAATATCACTTCTACCCCAAATCAACTTTTCCTCTTTTACACAATTTAATACATATGTACACCAATCAAACTTATCTAACTTATATGATTCAGACAAATACGGTAGAAGCTTCAAATTGCATGCACCTTGTTTGTTACATGATCCAAAACATGTACATACAAGAATAATAAAATTTGCAACAAACACCATATCTGCTTCACATCGTTCTATTATCTTGTACACAATATCATTTGGAGTAATTAAAGACAACAACTTCTTGAATTGATCTTTCCATATTTCATACCATTCCTCATTACCTCTTAAATCAACACTATTTAACTGATCAACCCCCATAGGCAGACCTAACACCCTATTAACATCTTCCCTTGTAACCAAAATATTAGAAACCTCAGTTTTAATAACCATCTCTAAAGGATCAAACGAATCAACAACAAAATAACATAATTTTGATGGAATACTTTGAGTCTTCATGTCTATCAATGATCCAAACCCCAAACTCCTCACACATTCTTTTTGATTATGATTCAATGAATTCACAACGCCATATATAGAATGAAGAGAAACACGAGAATACAATGACTTTATTTTAGCACAATTCAACTCCATTTTCTTTTTAACTTTCTTATCAGCTATCTTATCCACCTTTTTCACACTACTACTGGAACCATCCTCAAAATCAGAATCACTAGAAAACTCTACAACAAAATTATCAACATACAAACGATGTAAAATAATATAAAAAAATTAATAAAACATAATCAATAAATAAATAACACAATAAATAATTAACATTATATTTAAGTTTACCATGTTCGGAGACAAATGTTTTACTAAATTTTCTAACACTTTTGTTAACCAACTTCCTGCTCCTTGTAATGGTCCGAACTTCAAAATCAGAATCACTTACATAATCTAAATTATGTCCAACAAAAAAAAATTATAATCTACATTAATAATAAACTTAAAGAATAACCACATTATAATAACTAACCTTCTGAATCAGATGATTTTGAGTTTAATCGACCAAACAAACCATGTTTTCTCTTTTTCATCGAACTATAATCAGACTGACGAACATTATTCCTTGACTTTTTCTTCTTCCAAGAATTACTAGATGAAATGTCAATTGTCTTCTTCATAGAATTACTGGAATAAATCTCAATTGAACTCTCATCATCTACACATACAAGCATAACAAATTCAACCCGAAAAAAATGATAAAATAAGTCAATTTGAAAAACATTAACAACAAAACATCATAACTTACTCTCCTTCTTAACTTCATCAGATAGAAATTTTTTCCCTTCTGATACTTCATCATCATCTATTTCTATAGGATGATCACGAGAATTAACCATGCAATCAACTTTGACCACATTCTTATTTAAATAATCCTTCTTCCTGGAAACCATTCGTTGTGATGCAATTGTAAATTTCTTCATGAATTTCGAATGCGAACTTTGCCTATTCCTGTTCACTTTCGCATCTAACAATGCTTTAAACACAAACATTATGTTGAATAAAATTTCTAACAACAAAAACTTAGACCTTCAATCAATTACGCACAAACGGTTACCTCAATTTGAAAACCGACTACTCACTCCTCAATGACGGTTAAATTCAAAAAAGATAACTACATAGATTAAATTACATTTATAACCTTTTAATTAAAAAAATTATACATATCAAAAGATTACGTGTGAAATAAAAAGAACAACTACTCTTATACACATGCTTATTTCCTATTGGTTCTTACTTTTTCACATCTTAATCTCATTTGTATACGAACCCATTTCTATATATATATATATATATATATATATATATATATATATATATATATATATATATATATATATATATATATATATGCACGATGCGGCGGCGGCGGATAGTTTCTTTCATTGATTAGTGTTCAGGATATATATATATATATATATATATATATATATATATATATATATATATATATATATATATATATATGCACGATGCGGCGGCGGCGGATAGTTTCTTTCATTGATTAGTGTTCAGGATAAAAATATGGTAAAGCGGCGGATAGTTTCTTTTGTGACTGTTGTAGACTGTTTCATATGGTAATTAATTCTTTTCACTGAATATTCATTGTAGCGAAATATTTTTTTGACAAATAATTTATGGGCGGTGATTAGTTTCGTTTTGAAGAATTTTTTTTGATGAAGAAATCTATTTTTTTTAACGTAGATCAGGTAGTTAGAATGTTAATAACTCCAAATTAGAAACTCTTTTGCCCAAATTCAAACCTGGGGCTTCTACTCTAAGAGGCAATAACCTCTACCAACCAGGTTAACCCCAATTGAAGAGGTATCTTGCTTGAATGTTAGGGTAGCATGCATGATCATTCATGATTTCCTGATGAATAGGCTGTAGCCTCTACCAATCTTTAAGCACCATCATCACTCTTTTTTTTGTGTGTCAAAAGATCAAATGAAGAACAAATTGTTGTTTAAAGTTATAATTGAATGAGTAAATGTAATAATTGATTGGATTGGGAGAACATATTATTATCGATCCATTTGTATTGGTAGACATATGTTTTTAACAAACTGATTGGGTTGCAAAATTATTCTTATTTTATGAAAATCGATATTTTTTTAATGTTTTTGTATGGATTTAATTTATTGATCAAATTGTTCATTCGGTTTATAAAGAGTTTTTTAAAATTATGACATAAAAGTGAGGAAAGTTAAAAAATAAAAACACGTTCACAAGGCTAGAGTCCCATTTCGTATAAGACTAAACAAATTATCCAAAAAAAAAAAAATTCCTCAAAATTTAAATTACTTTCTTTTAGCATGTAATTTAAGAGGTTGAAATTTGTAAACGTTTAAATTCACTCTCAATTACCATTAGGGATGAAAATCGTTTCTGTTTATAGGTTATTCGGTTTTCTCAAATCAATTTCTTTTTTGTTTGCAAATTGTCAAAAAAAAAAAAAAAAAGCAATTTAAACATACAATGTAGTCAACATTCAAAAATTATAAATCCTCTATACATATATCCTTCACAAAATCAAAAAGTGTTGCAAGCTTCAACATACATGCGTAGGATTGTAGGAGCCATTCAAAACTGAACAAAATTAAGCCAAATTTGTTTGATTTTCAAGACAATAAGGTAAAATTGCAAGTGAAAAAGTTGAAAAATAACATTCCTTTACATATGAGAAACTTTAATTAAAATAACGGATCTCTCATCCGAGATCAATTCATATAGCAGCCCCACATGTTGATCATAAGTCAATAAGTCAAAAAAATTATAATACTTTCTATTTTAATCATAAAAAAAGTAAATTCTAAATGGAACATCAATCTAACAGGGAGAAACTTAAAGGGTCCGAACTGTTATAAAATATTATCAAATAACAAGATAAATTATAGAGTAAAGAAAGACATGAGAGTAGAGAGAACTTTTATTCCAATACTTGTGATCAAATCATCAAACTTTACAATACATAATATTCACTATTTATACTAGACAAAGAAGATGAAACGTGATGTATGATATGAATGCTCATTATAGTGATGCATAACTACACTCATAAAACTCATAATAATGTTTGCTATAATGTTCACTAATTATGAAGAGTAATGGGGGAATATGGAGAATCCAATAGTCATTCACCAAATAATATTTTATAACACTCCCCCTTGAATGACGATTATATCATGCCTCGTTAAAACCTTAATCGGTAAAACCTCATGGGAAAAACCCTTTATTAAGGAAAAAGAGTACATAATTAATAATAGATATTGGAAACAATTGCCTCGTTAAAAACCTTGTTAAGAAAACCCAGTGGGAAAAACATAACTAAGGAAAAGAGTACAATATGTTTCCAACTCCCCTTGATTAGCACATCAGTTGATTTTCTTGAAGCACCGCATAACAATGTTTCGTACCATCTTTTCAAATTTCGATTTAGGAAGTGCTTTAGTAAACCAATCAGGAAAGTTGTTACTAGATTGAATTTTCTAGATGTTGATGCCACACTTTTTTTCGAGATCATGAGTGAAAAAAAACTTTGATGATATACGCTTGGTTCTGTCTCCTTTGATAAATCCTTCCTTGAATGGAGCTATACAAGTTGTATTATCTTCATATAGTATGGTTGGAACATCCCTGTTAGAACTTAGACCAAAATTCTTGCAAACGTATTTAGTTAAAGTTCTTAACCAAATACATTCATGACTTGCCTTATAAATTGCTATAATCTCTACATGGTTAGAATAAGTAGTAACTAAAGTTTGTTTAACAAAATGACAAGAAATTGTGTTACCTCCACAGGTGAATAAATAACCAGTTTGGGACCGAGCTTTGTGTGGATCAGATAAATATCCAGCATCTGGATAACTAATTAACTTTACATTTTATGAGTTTGAATAATATAAGCTCATATCCATTGTACCTCGAAGATATTGAAGAATGTGTTTGATTCCATTCCAATGTCTTCTTGTTAGGCAAGAACTATATCTTGCTAATAAGTCTACAGCAAAAGATATACCAGGTCTCGTATTATTAGCAAGATACATCAGTGCACCAATAGCACTAAGATATGGTACTTCGGGACCAAGAAGTTTTTCATGTTTTTCACAAGGCCGAAACTGGTCCTTTTTGGCATCTAAATGCCTTACTACCATTGGGGTACTCAATGGATGTGAGTTATCCGTATAAAACTTTTTAAGCACCTTTTCTAGATAACTAGATTGATGTACAAAAACTCCATTTTTGGTGTGCTCAATTTGAAGACCCAAACAAAATTTCGTTTTACCAAGATCTTTCATTTCAAAATTTTCTTTCAAACAAGAAGTGGCATTTTCCAATTCTCCAGGAGTTCCAATTATGTTCAAATCATCTACGTAAACAGCAATTATCACAAATTCTGATCCAAATCTTTTTATGAATACACATGGACTTAATGGATCATTTTTATAGCACTCTTTCAACAAAAATGTACTAAAACAATTAAAACACATACTGCCAGATTGTTTCAATCTATAAAAAGATTTATTTAGTTTTACCAAATATACTTCACGAGAATTAGAAGTTCGTTCTTCTGGCACCTTAAACCCTTTTGGGATTTTCATATAAATATCATTTTCAAGTGAACCATATAAATAAGTCATAAATACATCCATTAGACATATCTCCAGTTTTGGATGTGTTGTTAAACTTATAAAATAACTGAATGTAATTGCATCAACTACCGGAGAATACGTTTCTTTATAATCAATTTCGGGTCTTTGGGTAAAACCTTGTGCAACAAGTATTGCTTTATATCTCACAACTTTATTTTTCTCGTTTCTTTTGCGCACGAATACCCATTCGTGTCCCACTGTTCTTACTCTGTTTGGTGTACGGACTACAGGTCCAAAAACTTTTCGTTGAGTAATAGAATTAAGCTCTTTATTTATTTCATCTTTCCATTTTGGCCAATATTTTCTATTCATACATTACTCAATAGATTTAGGTTCAAGATCCCCATTTTCTTTATAATCGCGCGCCGAACATGATATGAAAAATTATCGTCAACATCTATCTTATTTTGGTTCCATCTTATTTTTGTTATGACATAATTTATTGAGATCTCATCATTTTCATTTTTTCAGGTACCTTATTTTCTTTTGTTATGTCATTAGGCTCTTCTAGAGCTTCATTAATCTTTTCAAGAGATTCTGTTTTATTTTTTGGACCATCAATTGTATTTGCTTTATTTCATTTTCGAGGATTTTTATCTTTGAAACCGGCTGGTCTTCCATGCTTCAGGTGTGCCTAAGATTCATTTGCAGTTGTATTTTTTTTCTTCCTTCTGGGATATCAATTCTAACTTGAGTAAGTATAGCTGGTACATAAGACTTTATTACCCACTTAGGGTAAGTAAATGCTTCTGGCAATTGATTTGCTACATTTTGTAAAAGAATTATCTTTTTTATTTCAACTTCACATTGACTTGAACAAGGATCTAAAACTAAAAGTGACAATTCCTTTCAAGAGATTTTATTTTCCAGCTTCTTTATTTCTCTCCCTATTGTTGGAAAATATGATTCATCAAAATAGTAATCATCAAATATAGCTGTAAATAAATCTCCAATTGATGATTTTAAATATTTTACTATAGATGGAGATTCATATCCAACATAAAGTCTCATTCTTCTCAAGGACCCATTTTTGTGAAGTGAGGTGGAGAAATGGGTACATAAATTATATATCCAAACATCCTTGGATGGTAAATAATTGGTTACTGACCGCAAACCAGTTGAATAGGGGAGAACTCATGATAACAAGTTGTCATTATGCATATAAATGATGTTGCATGTAAAATTGCATGCCGCATGTCAATATAGGAAGTTTAGAATGCTTTAGTAATGGTCTTGCAATTAATTAAAGGTGTTTGATTAACGACTCAGCTAAACCATTTTGTGTATGAACATATGCAACATGATGTTCAATAGTTGTCCTAATCGACATGGAATAATCATTAAAAGCTTATGATGTAAATTCTCCAACATTGTCAAGTCAAATTTTCATAATTGGGTAATCGGGAAAATGTGCCCTTAGACAAATTATTTATGCAAGTAATCTTGCAAAAACCAAATTATGACTAGACAACAAGCACACATGTGACCATCTAGTTGATGCGTCAATTAAAACCATAAAATATCTAAATGGTCCACATGGTGTTGGATGAATTAGTCCATATACATCCTCTTGAATTCTTTGTAAGAAACTAAGACTTTCATACCCAACTTTATTCAATGATGGACTGGAAATTAATTTTCCTTGAGAGCATGCAACATGATTCATTATCTTAAAAAATCTTCGGGTTTTTCAAGGAATGACCACTTGAAGTTTCATTTATTCTACATACCATAATTGATCCGGGATAGCCCAAACGGTCATGCCAAACTATGAAGGTAATAACGTACCTTTTTTATTTTCAATAGCATGCATCATTGTAATATTTTTAATAGCATGAATCATTGTAATATTTGTATAGTACAATTCGGAGGACAATATAGGTAATTTTTTCAAAAAAAACTTTTCTTATCCGATATCATTTTTGTAATGTTGAGATAATTTTTATTACCATCATTAGTTGTTTCAATATGATATCCATTAGACCGAATATCCTTAAAACTTAATAAATTTCTTGATGATTTTAATGAAAATAATGCACCACCAATTGTAATTATTGTCACTTGTTGTAATATTATATTCGCTCTTCCGGAGCCTTCAATCATTTTTTCATTACCTGTTATTATATTAACATCTGCTTCTCTAATTGACAAGTAAGCAAAATACTTTTCATTATTAAAAACGCTATGTGTTATTGCATTGTCTGCAAGAAATATATATCTTCATTATTTCTTTTGCGAATATCCATATTTCTTTTCAATAAATAAATAAAACATAAGAAACATTCGGCTTAGAGAAATAAATTCATATTTTATTAATTTGGGAAGATTGTGACGACATCATCTCTTATGAAACAAATATGACATAAAAATATAATAAATGTCATGAAACAAAACTACACATTTATTCTGATCAATCACCATCCATATCACCACTTGTCCCTTCGGGGTAGACAAGAAAATCGACAACATCCAAATGTGTCATTTCTGGTTGATCTTCATGGATATCACTTTGAATAAAATTTGTTTCGAGATTTTTCTTTATATTTTAGAGAATCTTGATAAAGATCAACAAAATGCTTTGGTAAGCGGCATGTACAAGACTAATGATCGGTCATTCCACATTAGTGATAAACATTTTCATTTTTTTTGCCTTGACCACTTTTATCATTAGGATGTGGATTTTTGTTGTTTTCCAACTTCTGGTGGTTACTTGTAATCTTGTTATTTTTATAATAATTATGATAACCTCCACGACCTCGGTTAGAATCTTGACTATTATGATTAATTATATGAGTTGCATTCACTTCAGGGAATGTACTAGAACCGGTTGGGATTGATTGAAATTTTTCATCAATAACTCATTGTTTTGTTTAGCCACAAGAAGACTTGTTTTATTCCAGAAAGGGAGCCTTGGGCATTTGCATTGAATGTCGGGCCATTCGTTGAAGATAAAAGTATATAGAACAGCAAGCTGGAACTGGATTACATTTCAATAATGAGATTAATTTATATTTATTTTAAACATTTCTCATGATATTGCTACTACAGGAGCATGTTAGTAGTATGAAAACTAGAGAAAGTTTTCTCTAGCATTGTTTTTCATAATGAAAATAGAAATCAAAATAAAGACTTGTAATGTAAGGAATTGTTAGTTAAGAAATTCCATAAAATAAGTTGTAAGCATTGTACATGTAAAATTACAAAAAATACATACCTTAAAAATGACAAGACCAATAAGGAGTTAGAGCTATATGGTAGAGTCGTGCTGATAACGTGTTATAAAATATTATCAAATAACAAGATAAATTATAGAGTAAAGAAAGACATGAGAATAGAGAGAACTTTTATTCCAATACTTGTGATCAAATTATCAAACTTTACAATACATACTATTCACTATTTATACTAGACAAAGAAGATGAAAAGTGGTGTATGATATGAATGCTCATTATAGTAGTACATAACTACACTCATAAAACTCATAATAATGTTTGCTATAATGTTCACTAATTATAGAGAGTAATGGGGGAATATGGAGAATCCAATAATCATTCACCAAATAATAATTCATAACACGAACCAAATAATAAATATTTTAAGAAGCTTTAATCTCGTTTTACCCTCTTCAATGTTTGTTGAATTTACCAACATAAAAAAAACTCCAGTTTTAGGTATCATGGTTATTAAACACAGAAATTCATATGTAACTAAAAATTTAGGAATACAAAAGGTTAAATATTTTATTGAGATTTGAATGACTCCTACAATCCTACTCATGTATGTTGAAGCTTGCAACACCTTTTGATTTTGTGAAGGATATATGTACGGAGGATTTATAATTTTTGAATGTTGACTGCATTGTATGTTTATATTGCTTCTTTTTCGACAATTTTCAGACAAAAAAAAAAACGATTTGAGATAACCGAATAACCTATAAACTGAAACGATTGTCATCCTTAATGGTAATTGAGGGTGAATTTAAACCTTTACAAATTTCAACCTCTTAAATTACATGCTAAAAGAACGTAATTTAAATTTTGAGGAATTTTTTTTTTTGGATAATTTGTTTAGTCTTATACGAAATGGCCTCTGGCCTTGTGAATGTGTTTTTATTTTTTAATTTTCCTCACTTTTATGTCATAATTTTTTTAAAAAAAATCTTTCTAAATCGCATGAACAATTTAACGATTTGATCAATACATTAAAACCATACAAAAACATTAAAATATAACGATTTTCATAAAATAAGAATAATTTTGCAATCCAATCGGTTTCTTAAAAAGATACATCTATCAAATACAAATGAATTGACAATAATATGTTCTTCCAATCCAATCAATTATTACATTTACTCATTCAATTATAACTTTAAACAACAATTTGTTCTTCATTTGATCTTTTGACACGAAAAAAATATTGATGATGATTGAAATATCCCAAAAATCATGTCCAAAATTTTTATTTTAAATCATTAATAAAAACCATAAGTATCATTCATCATATAGAAATCATAAGACGTGTATCTCAAAAATATCATAACATCTGTCAATGTATCAAAATCACATGTCCAAATATAAGAGTAAATCATCCCAGACTAAAAGTTGTGGTGTGTGTCATGCAGTCATCTTGAGCTTTTCCCCTTGCTATCGGAAGTACCTGAAACCAAAACTGAAAACTGTAAGCAAGCAGCTTAGTGAGTCTCCCCAAACTATCACATATCATACACATAATCACATAATAACATACATTGGGCCTTGCCCACTACATCGGTCCCCGCCCAGCATCGGACGAATCCGGCTTCGGGCCTCGCCCGACATCGAACCAAAGTCTGGTATACATATAACATATCAACAATCATATAAGATAAACACATAACATAAACATATAAACTTTCCTCGGGCTTGCTCTGGCATCGGACCGACGCCCGTAACATATAAAGATAACATATAAGCTAAACATTCCTCGGGCTTGCCCCGACATCGGATCGAAGTCGGGAACACATAAACACACACATGCAAGAATTACGAAGACATCAAGCATACAAACATTCCTCGGGCTTGCCTCGACGTTGGACTGAAGTCCGGAAACATATAATCTACATTGGGATAACCCCGACATTGGGCCTAAGTCTGGCATATGCTAACATACATACATAAACAGGCCGATATTGGTGCCTTTGACCCGTTCCTACTGGAGGAAAACTCACCTCACAAAGCTGGCTGTTGAATCTCTCGTAAGGAAGTCTCTATCGGTTGTTCCCGCGACTGCCCAGCTAACATCATCACAATAACACTTGATCAATATCCAAAATCTTTCTTAGGGTAAAATGACTACTTTACCCCTAGTCAAAGTCAACATTCTGGGTTAACTCAACTCGCAAAGTTAACCTATCAACTCGTCGAGTTCTATAAGTCAGAAATCCTGAAATCGTGATCCAACTCATCGAGTCATCCCCTCGACTCGCTGATTTCCCCTTGCTACTCATAGTCGTGATAAGTCGAGTCAACTCATTGAATCCTTCTTCAAACTCATCGAGTTCTACCTGGTACAGAATCGGGACAAATCGACTCAACTCGTCGAGTTCCTCTATGGACTTGACGAGTTCATCAGTCTGTTTGGGCCTTCTTAAGGGATTAAGCCCCTACTCTTCATATCTAATCTTCTTTTTTCTCATGCACACTGAAAACGTCCTTTTAAGGGTAAATTTTCCAACTTTACCCATTAATACCTCTACTTCAAAGGTATAGCTTAAACCCTAACCCTTTAAGACCTAGATCTTGGTCCACAAGCCATCCATACACCAAACTAACGCATACAAACAAAGATCTAGACCCAAAACACTCCATAAATACTTAAATCTTCCACCTTTCACTCCATGCATGGCCTTTTGGAGCTAAAAAGGCTAAAATAACACCCTATGGCTTGCATGGGGCTTTAATGGTCATAAAGTTTGCACCTTTATGCCATGAAAACCCTCCATGATTCTAGATCTGACAGTATACTCACTTGGGATGTCCATGTCCCAAGTATCAAGATTCTTAGACCAAAAACCCCCCATAAAATGATGATAAGGAGATCTAAGAAGCTACTAGGAAAGTTTGAGACTTGATTACCAGAAAATGATGATGAAAAAATGAAGTCTCTGGCCAAGCTTCTCCTTCCTTCAAAAGCTTCAAAACACACAAAGTTTCACTCACAAATAGCTCACAAGCTCACAAATGCATTAGGATTTTTGAATCTAGGGTTTCGGACTTGGAAGCTGGAAATGAGGCTAACAAGTAGGGATTAAGATGCTTAAATAGGGTGCAAAACCCCAAAATTAGGGTTTCATTCTGGCAGCCCTACTCGTCAAGTTGGGGCTCTCAACTCGTTGAGTAGGTTGCTTAAAACCCGCATCCCATTCAATTCTCTACTCGACGAGTTTGGGGCTACCAAATCATCAAGTTGCTTTATAAAAATGACTAAATTATTATTTAAATGTGTACCAGGAACCAGGCGTTATAACTCTCCCCCACTTGTCTTAGACTTCGTCCTCGAAGTCTACTGCATCGGGAAACAACTTTGGGTAGTGCTCCCCTATTTCCTCCTTGGGCTCCCAAGTCCACTCCGAGCCCTTGCAGTGATGTCACTACACCTTTACTAGCTCAACTCTCTTGTTCCTTAACTCCTTCTTCTTGTTTTCGAGAATAGCTATGGGTCTCTCGATGTAGTTCAGACTATCATCAACCTGTATATCCTCTAGTGGCACAAATTCTAAGTCATCCACTAAGCACTTACGCAGCTGAGAAACATGGAAAGTGTTGTGCATTTGGCTAAGCTCTACTGGAAGATCCAAACGGTAAGCAACCTGGCCCACCTGAGACAAAACCCTGAACGGACCGATGTGTGACATCCCCATTTTCACGGTCAGGAAAGACCGATTTTGTTTATGCTTTATAAAAATCAGAGTACCTCCTTTAATAACAATGTTGCGGAGTTTGTTCCCAATAAAATATGATAAATACATCATTAAAGCATTTCCGAAGAAAATTATTTTTATTCATTTTACAACATTTGGGATGTCATTGTCAATACAGAAACATAAACATGAACATAACTTACATTCGTTATCACTAGTGATTTATATCTCCTTAATCTCTTATTGTAATGTGACTTCATATCAACACCTGTGATATAAATACATTGAGTAGGTCGGGTTGGGAAACCTGGTGAGTACATAGGGTTTTCAACCCACAATAATATAATTATTATGTTTAATCATCAAACAGTTAACCCAATTACCCATCCCCATTATCTTCTTTGCTCTTAAGGGTCTACCTTAAGAATCAGCTACTTCTCATTCATTCATTCCTAAGGATTATCCTAAGGAATAGGTACAAAGTCCATCGTTGTCAATGATACAACTGTCAAGCACAACTGCTAGTTCTATCACTTAGGCGCAACTACCAGAATTATGACATTCTCTATGAGGCGCAGCTATCGGTATTGTCCTTTAGGCACAACTACTAGGGTTATCTCGTTTATTGACAATATCATTTTTGAGAGTCCACTCGCAATACATGTCAATGGGATTTTAGAGTACACCGGTGAACACATCATTCACAACACCTACAGGTTGCGAGCCTGCTAGTGTTCCACTGGACTGTCTAGAATAGTTTGTGGTTGTCATCCATACTCTGCTAGATGATGAGGCCAACATTTGGGAACAAGGCTTCTCACATCGTCCACCTCTCACCCTTACCTCATGGTCTATATCTTCTCTCAACTCACCATCCAACTCATATTTCATCTACCCACGTTTTACCCAACATATTATGTAGATATAAATACGTATACAATTTAAATCATATAAAACTTGTATAAAATCATTCATCCAGCATAGATAGCAAGTATACATATAATATGCACATATAGCACGTAGTTTATATAAAATACTTCATATCTATATATATAAGATGAAAGGGGCCATGCACTCACTTGAAAAGGTGGTGACTTGGCACTCGGACAACACTTCATTACTCTTACACAATTTTCCTTTGACAAAACCTAGTATCATTACCACTACAGTTTAGTCTAATATTCACCGAGACTAATAAATAGTCTTGCTATTATTACTATTATATAAGCACGAAACAATATTTCTCAAATACTATATACAGACAGGGGCCAGACATAAAACACCGGAGGGCAGGACCATTTTGGCATATAGCACTTCTGAAATCCTACAACCTTATGCGACCCTTTAAACCAGATTCCCCGTACTATGAGTGGTTAAAAATATACTATAACAATGCTTATATAACTCATAATAATATCCTAAATACTTATTATAAGGTCCTAATAACATTATTATATTAAAACATACGATATACTAACGATAAGGTAGGTGTAGCTTACTTACAACGCGATTTTCGCAAAACCGAGCTTCGCTGGAACAGCGTTCCTGAGCCAAAAGGCTCTTTTCTCGGGGCTTCAGGAGGCTCGAGGATTCCTTCGGGTGCTAGGGGGTTTACATAGGCTTAGGGGGGTTTGGGGGGCTAGAGAGAGATTTTAGAGAGAGAAAGTGAAGTTGGAATGGTGTAAAGAATGAGGAATCCCGACACCTTTATTTATAGGTTTGCAGACTGATGGAATCGCCGAGTTGGGTCACTGAATTTCCGAGTCAGTTCCATGTGTCATCATCTGATGGATTTCCTTGGAGAGAAATCAATAGCTGTGATCGCGCCACATCACCCAAACTCGCACTTCCGGTGCTCCTCCTTCGTCGCCACAGCATGGATGGAGAACCTCGACTTGTGGGCCTCATCCATCAGAACCTATTGTACTCCGCCCCCGTACGGAACCCAAACCCTCCAATGCTGGATCAACAACCCACAAATGTCATAATCAAATGAGGCCAATTGGCCTATGATCCGCTCGCACTTCCGGTGCTCCTCCTTTAAGCCCTTGACTTGCGTCTCCCGGATCTACTCTAGTAATGGAGTAATCACTATCATCATCAGACATTGGCCTTTCCCAGGTGATAAAGGATCTCAAAGTCATAGTCCTTCACCACATTTAACCACCGATGTTGTCTCATGTTCAAATTCGGCTGATCAATGAGGTACCTCAAGCTATTGTAGTCCACGTAGATGGTACAACGAAACCCATAAAGGTAATACCGCCAAATCTTGAGGGCGAAAACCATAGCCCCCAACTCTAAATCATGAGTCGGATAGTTTTCCTTGTGAGGCTTCAACTACCTCGAAGCATAAGCTATCACGTGACCTTGCTGCATCAAAACTGCACCCATGCCCGTGATCGAAGCGTCACAGTAAACTACGAAGTCGTTGATGCCCTCTGGCAAAGTCAGAACTGGTGCCTCGCATAACCGCTGTCAGAGAGTCTCGAAAGTCGCATGCTGCTCAACCCCCTAGTGGAATGTCATCGACTTCTTGGTCAGTCAGGTCAAAGAAACGACAATCTTGTAGAAATCTTGGATGAATCTCCAATATTAGCCTGCTAGACCAAGAAAACTACGAATCCCAATTGGAGACCTCAGCACCCCCAACTGCATCACGGCCTCTATATTGGCTGGATCGAATAGAATACCCTTTTAGTTGACAAGGTGCCCCAGAAACTACACCTCGTGCAAACAGAACTCACACTTGGAGAACTTTGCGAAAAGTCTCTCCCTCCTCAGTGTCTCCAACACCTCCCTCAGGTGCTCCTCATGCTGCTTCTGAATCTTGGAATAAACCAAGATGTCATCAATGAAGACTATCACAGACCGGTCCAACATCGGTCTGAACACGTGGTTCATGAGGTCCATGAACGTGACTGGAGCATTGGTGAGCCCAAACGGCATCACCACGAACTTATAGTGACCATAACAAGTCCTAAAAGCTCTCTTCTGCACATCCTCGTCTCTAATTCGCATCTGGTGATATCCCGATTACAGATCAATCTTGGGGAACCAAGATGCACCCTGTAGTTGGTCAAAAAAATCATCAATCCTCATCAGGGGATAACGGTTCTTCACCGTTACCTTATTTAGCTCCTGGTAGTATATCCACATCCAATGTGACCCGTCCTTCTTCTTCACAAACAGAATCAGGGCTCCCCATGGCGAACTAATCGGCCTGATAAATCCTTTGTCTAGCAGCTCTTGCAGCTGTGTAGAAAACTCCTGCATCTCAGGAGGAGCCAACCGATATGGTGTCTTGGCTATCGGATCCGCACCAGGGACTAGGTCAATCCTGAACTCAACCTACCTCTCCGAAGGTATCCCAGGCAGGTCCTCCAGGAATACGTCTGGGTACTCTCGCACAATCAGTACATCATCTACTATCACCTTACGTTTATCCCAGGTATCCATAACATAGGCAACATAACTTGCAAAACCCGACTGGAGGTAGCGCCTCGCTTTCACTGCTAAACATAGGGTCAGTCCACCCTGCAGCCTCTCGCCCTGAATCACTAACCCCCCCCCCCACTAGGAATCTGAACTCTCACTAGCTGCTGCTCGCAATCGATCACTGTCCCATTAGGGCTCATCCAGTCCATACCAACTATAACCTTATTCTCTCGCATGGGAATAAGGACTAGATACACAGAAAATTGTGCATCGAACAACTGCAGTGCACATCCTCGATGAGCCCTCGCGGCCTGAACGGTCCTATCATATGCTATCTCTACATCAAGTGGGCCATCCAGCTCCCCTGGAGCCCCTACAAATCGCTTGCTGAGAACGAGTGATACAAAAGCTTGGGTAGCGCCCGAATCAAATAGTAACAAGGCTAATATAATGTTCACTAAGAACGATCCTATAAGAAAACACATAAATATAAGCAATAATCAATATAAATAAAGGGATAAGGAGAAGATACATAGATGTCACCACGTTGGGAGTTGTGCATGCCTCCTCTGCTGTCAACTCAAAGGTCTTGCTCTTCGCCACAGGCGCCTTTGCCCGACCCTAACAGTTGTGACAACCCGATATTTTTCCAAAAGCAGTGTAACGCTCAAAAGTCAAATACAACAAAAATTATTTGGAGTCAATTAAATTAACCTCAAAAATAAAGTATTCAAATATCTAAGTTGGGATACATCAAATGTTAGATATCATGCCAAGGTTTCCAAAAACATAAAGAGTGTTCAAAACCGGGTTATATTAAAGAAATTATAACCACTCGTATATTTACGACACACCGTTAAAACGCTATTTAACGTAAAAAGTGAAATTTCAATAAAATGCATTTTAGCCTTAAGTATCTAAACAAAAGATGTAGAGTTCGTTAGACTGTAAACATACATAAAAAGATCGCCCAAATTGGACCTCGTATGAAGAAGTTACGAATTTCCTAAGTTTTGTAACAGTAGTAGAGGGCTAAAAACTCGAATTGAAGATTGAGTGTTATTTAGCTATCGCCACCTAAACGGAAGTTGAAGATCTCCACAATAGTGATAAAATGATAAAAAGACAAACAAAAACCGACATCGAATAAAGAAACGATGAATTTTTAACGGACTTTAGTAGTCCCGGCCTATTAACAATATATCATTAAAAATAAAGTCAAAACTAGCCGACGGAGTCTAAATGAAAGTTTTAGAGCATAATCTCACCTACGCTTGGATATAAAGAACGCGAAAAACGGAGCCCGTATGCGAAACTTACGGAATCTAGAAGATGGAAGACTGGATTACGCCCCGCGTACTAGACCCAGTGTCAAGTCCCATCGGCTCGAGTGCTCTACGCTAGCTAGACCTGAGTCGTAAGCCGTGATGCATTTTTACGCCCCGTGTACCCGAAGTACGCCCCACATACTGGGTACACCCAGCGTACTCCGGTAGTACGCCCCGCGTACGAGGATCCTCCAGCCTATAAATAGAAAGGTTGAGCTTCGGGTTTTTGCACAAAATTCTTAGATCCTCTCTCACTTTTACACACCCTAGAGCTCCAGAGACCATCCCGACACCTCGGTTTCCGTACCCGAGCCCCCGATGAAAGATCTACGCTACCGAGATCCCTGAAGAGCCCGAAGACGCAGCTTTCCGCGGTCAAAGTTCTGCTCAACTCTAGCCTCTCTCTCTTCGAACCAAACGAGTGAGTTCATACCCCTACCTTTCAATTCTTTTCATGTTTTAGGGGGGGAATACAAGTACATTACATGTTAAAGTATCATTTTATAAACATAAATGTAATGTCTATCTTTGAATATCGATACAAACATCTTTATGTATAAAGGGCTATTATATCACCAAGTTATTTTCACCAAATGGAACATACTTTTTGAAAAACTATAATGGGTATAGTTAATGAGTCAATCGTACATTTTACATATACATCTTGAAAAACGAAACACTTTCAAAAGAAGTAAAGTCATTCTTATTGTAAATCTATTTATACTAAGCAATGTGAGGTATTCAAACTTCAATGTAGACTTATGTATGCATTTCAAGTCCTGTATTATATACCATAATCTCTTGGAGGGAGAGCGTGATACTTGTGTATAGATCTATACGGGATTGACAATCCCACGCCTAAACTATTAGCTATAGTTAGATCGGCAGGTCTGGGGTGACAAATGTCATAACACTACAACACCTGAAGAATGTTGTTACAGGCATTCAGTGTCAATAGTATGGTTATAAAACTCACATAAAAAGTATAAAAACAAGTTTGATTTACGAGATTCATATATGCATTACAGTTTTCTACATTATTTTTCATACAAAGTTATCTTTATCATTCAAGTACGAAAAATACTAACGCATTCCAACTCTAGAAACTTTTCGAATCATTTATAGAAAATATTGGATTTTCGGAAAACCTCATTTACCAATTTGCTGCCAAAAAGGATATACTTTTCAACTCAAAACACTGATGAACTCACCAACTTAATTGTTGACACTTTTTTCAAAACCACTTGTATTTCTCAAGGAACTAGTAATACAGGTAACCATCAACTTTTGGAAGAAGGAACACTAAGAACGTTTATCGTTAAACATTTATATCATCATATTCTAATATTCTTTTGGAAATATGTATAACGCAACAATGTACGTTTTTATTATATATATGATGGTTGTGTACTTTCTTTACGATATTCAATTGTTACGGTACTACGTGAAGTCATCCACCCCCGAATGTTTCCGCCATTCTGGTTTGGGGGTGTGACAACAGTCGTGTGTAATCCTCAACGTAGTAGGAGCGAGTGCTACCACCTGTCCTGCTGTTGCTAAAGTCGGGCACTAGGACCGCTTGTGTCCTTTATGGTTGCATTTGAAGCAAATTAGATCTAATACTATTGTGGTGGTGGTAGCTATGCAATCTCTGCTCTCATGACCAGTTCAGTTACACTTAAAGCAGCCCAAACTCCCTGCCTTGTACGTCCCCTCGTGCAACTTTCCACACTTTCCACAACGGCTGCGGGCCTGCTGGCGCTTGGGTCAGTGATCTGATACCTTGGGCTTTTTTCCTGCACTCCCTGACTGAAACCCCTCGGATTTTCTCTTCTTCTAGATCTCTAAATCCAACTCTCTCTCTATCTCTCTTTGTCTCTCTGTCTCTCTGTCTCTCTCTCTCTCTCTCTCTCTCTCACTCACTCTCTTGAGCCATATCAATCATATCCTCCAGTGTCTTTTAGCTGGAGCGGTTCACAAACTAGCGGATATCACTCTGCATCATCTCATGGTATCAGGCCTTCTTCATCTCCTCATACGCCACATATTGCAGAACGAGAAGGTCCCTCTCCCTAAACATGGCAGTGCTCTCGGTCACTGTCTTAGTTGTCTGTTGGAGACCCTGAAACTCCTTAGCAAGTTGTTGCACCTCAATCATAGGTGCAAACTCGGCCCTAAACCTGGCCGAAAAATCACTCCATTTCATCGCATCTAGAACTGCATCATCTCCAATGGCTCGTTCGACCTCCTCCCACCAGTCACCTGCCATGTCCTTTAGTAGACAGGAAGCCAGTTGGACCTTGTCCACCTCGGGACATATGCTCGTACGGAAGGTGTTGGTGACATCATCCAACCATCTGCTGCTAGAAATGGGGTCTCGTGCCCCATGATAGTCGGGAGCTCCACAAGATCTGAACAATGCCAACAACAACAACAAGAAGAAATTCTGGAATAAGAGAAAGGGGCAAACCTCGCAAGAACCTTCAAAGAAAGAAATGGTAGCGGTTCATGCCGCTACTGCTCCCGCCACAACTCCTGCTACCCCGACACCAACGAAACAATATGCAGGGAACCTGCCCAGGTGCAGCAAATGCAACTACCATCACCACGGTAATTGCCGCGAGATGCACTGTAAGAACTGCGACCGGAAAGGGCACACTGCCCGTTTCTGTAAAACACCAGCGCGACCAGTCACTCAAGTTCCTGGTACTGGGATAAGCCAAGCGTGTTATAGGTGTGGAGAAACTGGGCACTTCAAGAGGGACTGCCCCAAGACTAAGAATGTTGGCGGTATTAGGAGAGTGCTGGCGATAGGTCAAAATGAAGCAATAACTGACCCACCAGTGGTTACGGGTACGTTTCTTCTCGACAACATTTATGCATGCATACTCTTTGACTGCGGTGCGGAGAGAAGTTTTGTGAGTCATAAATTCAAACACCTACTTAACCAAAGACCCCAACCACTCAATAAAATATTCACTGTAGAAATGGCTAATGGAAAAACAGAAAGCACAAGTGATATGTACGTAGGGTGCACATTAAATTTAAACGAACACTTATTTCAAATCGACCTTATGCCCATTTCGATAAGAAGTTTTGATGTAATCATCGGTATGGACTGGTTGAGTCTTCACCATGCCGACATTCTTTGCCATGAAAAGGCCGTTCGTCTCAATCTGCCCAACGGTGAAACTCTTATCATATATGGAGACAAACCTAGTTCAAATTTGCAAATCATCTCCTGTGTTAAAGCACGAAAATATCTTCGCAAGGAATACCATGCCTTTCTAGCCCACGTAGTAGACCAGTAACAAGAAACAAAGAACATTAAAGACATTCCGGAAGTCTGTAACTTCCCAAACATTTTCCCAGAAGATCTTCCAGGAATTCCACCAAAACGCCAAGTCGAGTTCAGAATCGACTTAATCCCCGGAGCTACTCCAGTAGCAAAGTCGCCTTACCGTTTAGCCCCAGCCAAGATGCAGGAACTGTCCAGTCAATTAAACGAGCTGCTAAGCAAGGGCTTCATCAAACTGAGTTTCTCACCATGGGGAGCACAGGTCCTGTTCGTGAAAAAGAAGGATGGATCTTTTCGCATGTGCATCGATTACCGGGAGCTGAACAAACTCATAATCAAGAACCGATATCCCCTTCAACGCATAGACGATCTGTTCGACCAACTACAAGGAGCGAGCTACTTCTCAAAGATCGACCTATGATTTGGTTATCACCAACTACGAGTACTGGAAGGAGACATCTCCAAAACGGCTTTCCGAACACGCTATGGTCACTACGAGTTTGTAGTAATGCCCTTCGGATTGACAAATGCTCCAGCGGTGTTCATGGACTTGATGAACCGAGTATGTCGTCCCTTCATGGACAAATTCGTGATCGTGTTCATAGATGATATACTCATCTATTCTAGAAGGCCAGGAAGAACACAGCCAACATCTCCGCCAGGTTTTGGAAACACTGAGGACAGAGAAGCTGTACGCAAAATTTTCAAAGTGCGAATTTTGGATAAGCAAGGAGGGAATACATGTGGATCCCTCGAAGATCAAGGCAATAGAGAGTTGGACGATTCCAAGAACCCCTATAGAGATCCGGCAATTTTTGGGACTTGCCGGGTATTACCGAAGGTTCATACAAAATTTCTACAAGATTGCCAAGCCACTCACCACACTAACTCAGAAGAATGTGACCTTCGACTGGGGAGAAAAACAAGACGCCGTGTTTCAAACGCTAAAACGAGCATTATGTAGTGCGCCCATCCTAACCTTGCTAGAAGGAACGGAGGACTTCGTGGTCTATTGCGATGCATCAAACCAAGGACTCGGGTGTGTCCTGATGCAACGAGGGAAGGTCATCACCTATTCCTCAAGACAACTAAAGACGCATGAAGTGAACTACACAACGCACGATCTTGAGCTAGGATCAGTCGTCTTCGCTCTAAAGATATGGAGACACTACCTCTACGGCACGAAATGTACGATCTTCACTGACCATAAAAGCCTCCAACATATCCTCAACCAGAAAGAACTCAACATGAGACAAAGACGGTGGGTAGAACTTCTAAATGATTATGAATGCGAGATTCGATATCATCCCGGAAAGGCTAACGTGGTGGCCGATGCACTCAGCCGGAAGGAATACTCGGGCCGTAGAGTGAAGTCTTTAACCATGACAATCCATTCACACCTGTCCATCAAAGAAGCTCAAATAGAAGCCTTAACATCTGAGAATGTGGCAGGGGAAGCCTTAAGGGGGATGGATAAGAAGCTTGAAGTCAAGAATGATGGAGTTCATTACTTCATGTTTGGACACCGAAGTTTGGAGGATTTAGAGAAGTCGTCATGAACGAAGCCCATAAGACACGATACTCCATACACCCCGGCTCCGATAAAATGTATCTCGACCTCAAAAAGTTGTACTGGTGGCCGAACATGAAAGCCGAAATTGCTACCTACGTAAGTAAATGTCTGACGTGTGCTAAGGTCAAGGTAGAATACCAAAAGCCCTCAGGATTGTTGCAACAACCGGAAATACCCAAATGGAAGTGGGAACGTATAACCATGGATTTCATAAACAAACTACCTAGGATAACAAGCGGACTCGACACCATCTGGGTGATCGTCGACAGGTTAACTAAATCAGCTCACTTCCTACCGATCAAGGAGACGGATAAATTGGAGAAGCTAACTAGGACATACCTCAGGGAAATTGTACGACTACATGGTGTGCCCATATCCATTATCTCGGACCGAGATAGTAGATTCACCTCAAGGTTCTGGCAGTCACTACAAAAAGCTCTAGGAACAAGACTAGACATGAGTACCGCTTATCACCCACAAAATGATGGCCAGAGTGAGAGAACCATACAAACCCTAGAAGATATGTTGAGATCTTGCGTAATCGATTTTGGCAAAGCGTGGGACACCCATCTTCCCTTGGTCGAGTTCTCGTACAACAATAGCTACCACACTAGTATCAAGGCTGCCCCATTCGAAGCCCTCTACGACCGTAAATGCAGATCACCTGTGTGCTGGGCCGAAGTGGGGGACACACAACTAGCAAGAGGACAAACAACAGACCACATGCTCGCTGGACCAAAAATCATAAGGGAAACTACGGAGAAGATTGTTCAGATCCGGGAACGTCTGAAGGTGTCAAGGGACAGACAAAAGAGTTATGCAGATAAAAGACGGAAACCCTTGGAATTCCAGGTTGGAGATCGAGTTCTACTAAAAGTCTCGCCCTGGAAGGGGCTAATACGCTTCGGTAAGCATGGGAAACTAAACCCAAGATACATCGGACCATTCGAGATCCTTGCTAGGATCGGTCCAGTGGCGTACAAACTTCGATTACCTCAGGAGCTCCACAACGTACACCCTACCTTTCACGTATCAAAACCTAAAGAAGTGCTTGTCCGATGAGACCCTTGTCATCACGCTAGACGAAATTGCAATAAATGATAATCTCCAATTCGTGGAAGAACCAGTAGAGATCATGGACCGGGAAATAAAAAGGAGTAAACAAAGTCGCATACCTATTGTAAAGGTCCGCTGGAACGCCAAGCGAGGACCTGAATACACCAGGGAACGCAAGGATCAGATAAAACAAAAGTATCCGCACCTTTTTCCTAAACCTGTAAACTCTATCTTAGATTAAATTTCGGGACGAAATTCCCCTAACGGGGGGATGATGTGACAACCCGATATTTTTCCAAAAGCAGTGTAACGCTCGAAGTCAAATACAACAAAAATTATTTGGAGTCAATTAAATTAACCTCAAAAATAAAGTGTTCAAATATCTAAGTTGGGATACATCAAATGTTAGATATCGTGCCAAGGTTTCCAAAAACATAGAGAGCGTTCAAAATCGGGTTATATTGAAGAAATTATAACCACTCGTATATTTACGACACACCGTTAAAACGCTATTTAACGTAAAAAGTGAAATTTCAATAAAATGCATTTTAGCCTTAAGTATCTAAACAAAAGATGTAGAGTTCGTTAGACTGTAAACATACATAAAAAGATCGCCCAAATTGGACCTCGTATGAAGAAGTTACGAATTTCCTAAGTTTTGTAACAGTAGTAGAGGGCTAAAAACTCGAATTGAATATTGAGTGTTATTTAGCTATCGCGACCTAAACGGAAGTTGAAGATCTCCACAATAGTAATAAAATGATAAAAAGACAAACAAAAACCGACGTCGAATAAAGAAACTATGAATTTTTAACGGACGTTAGTAGTCCCGGCCTATTAACAATATATCATTAAAAATAAAGTCAAAACTAGCCGACGGAGTCTAAATGAAAGTTTTAGAGCATAATCTCACCTACGCGTGGATATAAAGAGCGCGAAAAACGGAGCCCGTATGCGAAAGTTACGGAATTTAGAAGATGGAAGACTGGATTACGCCCCGCGTAATCCCAGAGTACGCCCCGCGTACTAGACCCAGTGTCAAGTCCCATCGGCTCGAGTGCTCTACGCTAGCTAGACCTGAGTCGTAAGCCGTGACGCATTTTTATGCCCCGCGTAACCGAAGTACGCCCCGCGTACTCCGGTAGTACGCCCCGCGTACGAGGATCCTCCAGCCTGTAAATAGATAGGTTGAGCTTCGGGTTTTTGCACACAATTCTTAGATCCTCTCTCACTTTTACACACCCTAGAGCTCCAGAGACCATCCCGACACCTTAGTTTCTGTACCCGAGCCCCCGACGAAAGATCTACGCTACCGAGATCCCCGAAGAGCCCGAAGACGCAGCTTTCCGCAGTCAAAGTTCTGCTCAACTCTAGCCTCTCTCTCTTCGAACCAACCGAGTGAGTTCATACCCTTACCTTTCAATTCTTTTCATGTTTTAGGGGGGGAATACAAGTACATTACACGTTAAAGTATCATTTTATAAACATAAATGTAATGTCTATCTTTGAATATCGATACAAACATCTTTATGTATAAAGGGCTATTATATCACCAAGTTATTTTCACCAAATGGAACATAGTTTCTGAAAAACTATAATGGGTATAGTTAATGAGTCAATCGTACATTTTACATATACATCTTGAAAAACGAAACACTTTCAAAAGAAGTAAAGTCATTCTTATTGTAAATCTATTTATACTAAGCAATGTGAGGTATTCAAACTTCAACGTACACTTATGTATGCATTTCAAGTCCTGTATTATATACCATAATCTCTTGGAGGGAGAGCGTGATACTTGTGTATAGATCTATACGGGATTGACAATCCCACACCTAAACTATTAGCTATAGTTAGACTGGCAGGTCTGGGGTGACAAATGTCATAACACTACAACACCTGAAGAATGTTGTTACAGGCATTCAGTGTCAATAGTATGGTTATAAAACTCACATAAAAAGTATAAAAACAAGTTTGATTTACGAGATTCATATATGCATTACAGTTTTCTACATTATTTTTCATACAAAGTTATCTTTATCATTCAAGTACGAAAAATACTAACGCATTCCAACTCTGGAAACTTTTCGAATCATTTATAGAAAATATTGGATTTTCTGAAAACCTCATTTACCGATTTGCTACCAAAAAGGATATACTTTTCAACTCAAAACACTGATGAACTCACCAACTTAATTGTTGACACTTTTTCAAAACCACTTGTATTTCTCAGGGAACCAGTAATACAGGTAACCATCAACTTTTGGAAGAAGGAACGCTAAGAACGTTTATCGTTAAACATTTATATCATCATATTGTAATATTCTTTTGGAAATATGTATAACGCAACAATGTACATTTTTATTATATATATGATGGTTGTGTACTTTCTTTACGATATTCAATTGTTATGGTACTACGTGAAGTCATCCACCCCCAAATGTTTCCGCCATTCTGGTTTGGGGGTGTGACAAATTGGTATCAGAGCTTTGTTTATAGTGAACTAAGTATATTGAACCACATAAATATATACAAACTATAAATACAACGGGAACCAAAAACCCTCTGACAAAAGATTTTCATAAAAATATAATTTCTTTTAAATATATGCATTTTTACCCGCATGTATCAGTCTCGTATCATGACAAGTTTTCTAAAAAGTATTAAGGCAAGTTGCGATACCATGATTGGGCCTTGGGGTATGTAATCAAATCAAGAATAAATATAGCTTGATCAATATTTATCCTGGATTTGACCAATGTACGTCGAGGAATGGTCGTAGTAGTCAACAAGCCAAAAACTTATAAAATTATTTTAGATTCGCTAATTTGGAATACTAAAGGACTATTGTTATAAATAATAGTACAATGAAAAACTTGCACTCCGTAAGATATAGTTGAACGTAGGATGTCGTTAAATAGAAATTTCTTTTCTTATAAAAATCTCATATCTCTATCCCAGTACAGACAAATGGCCGGATTTCCTTCACCGGGAGACCCCTACTACCTAAACCAAGGTAACGGCGGCTGGATAGAAGAAGACCCGGAGGAAGACCCAGAGGAAATCGAAGAAGAGGTCGAAGAAGAGTTCGAGGAGGAAGTCGAAGAAGAATTCGAAGTCGAAATCGGAGAAGAATTCGAAGTCGACGAGGAGATCGTGGAAATTTCTAGTGGGACAGACTCCGAACCGGAAGTGATCGACCCTCCTGCTCCTTATCCTCCCGAAGTCAGACCATATCACCCAGGACCCATCCCCATCTGGGGAAGCCATCTCTACAACTGGAGCCGCCAACTAGGTGTACGCCCTCTTTTCGGCATGTGTCGAGATTTTTACAATGTTAGTGGGGGAGGCTCAGCTGATCGAGCTCTTCCTGTTATTGTGGGCACTATCGCTGCCCAGAACTACCATGCGGACCAGCAAGCAGCTAGAGTTCGCGAGATCAATGCTGCTACTCAGGGTAATTCCGCAGACATCCGTCGTCTGGAAGGACTACACGAAAATACCCAAATGTACACGGGGACGCTTCAGAATCAAATGGTGAACGCACTAGCACAAATAAGAGAAAAAAAGGAACAATAACAGAAATGAAATGAATGAATACTACTCATGACCAGTTCAGTTGCACTTAAAGCAGCCCAAACTCCCTGCCTTGTACGTCCCCTCATGCAACTTTCCACACTTTCCACAACGGCTGCGGGCCTGCTGGCGCTTAGGTCGGTGATCTGATACCTTGGGCTTTTTTCCTGCACTCCCTGAATGAAACCCCTCAGATTTTCTTTCTTCTAGATCTCCAAATCCAACTCTCTCTCTCTCTCTCTCTCTCTCTCTCTCTCTCTCGTTCACTCACTCTCTCGAGCGATATGAATCATATCCTCCAGTGTCTTTTAGCTGGAGCGGTTCACAAACTAGCGAATATCACTCTGCATCATCTCATGGTATCAGGGCTTCTTCATCTCCTCATACGCCACATATTGCAGAACGAGAAGGTCCCTCTCCCTAAACATGGTAGTGCTCTCGGTCACCGTCTCAGTTGTCTATTGGAGACCCTGAAACTCCTTAGCAAGTTGTTGCACCTCAATCATAGGTGCAAACTTGGCCCTGAACCTGGCCGAAAAATCACTCCATTTCATCGCATCTAGAACTACATCATCTCCAATGGATCGTTCGACCTCCTCCCACCAGTCACGTGCCATGTCCTTTAGTAGATAGGAAGCCAGTTGGACCTTGTCCACCTCGGGACATATGCTCGTACGGAAGGTGTTGGTGACATCAGCCAACCATCTGCTGCTAGAAATGGGGTCTCGAGCCCCATGATAGTCGGGAGCTCCACAAGCTCTGAACTCCCTGAACATCAGCATGCGCGACCCCATCATGGCTGCTACCTCGGTGCAGAATGCACTCATTCTGTCATGCAAAAGTTCCAAGATTCCCTCCTTGATCGTACGGAAGATCACAAGTGTCTGGTCTGAAATACTGCGCGTGACCTCAAATGAAATGAACTCTCTTGTCTGCTTGTCGAGCTATCCGGCTCCAGAGCCTAAGCCTGATCCCTCACCGGCGCCTGAACTGCTGACTGGTCTAGTACGTAGTGTCACCATACTAAAAAACACACCATAACAAACATCAGAATACTCATCATATCTCAAGGGATCATATATACTACAAGTTTCCTGGATTCATATCAGCCTTCCTTGATTCGAGTATGGATCCTCTGCTTTTAGTAGTATTGACCCATACTACCTTCCACATCTATCCATACTTTCCTCAAGAACCGCCTTGACTCCACCAAGTCCCTTCTACTACTACTGCTTCACATGCTAATCTCATCCTAGGCTTACCCTAGGGTAATCACCAACTCACTCTCCGCCATCAGCTGCATAAGAAGGCTCTATTATCTCCCCTAACTAGCTCGCGAATACTATTACATACCACTAAGACTAGATAATTCTTCAAATGAGAGGTCATACCCTATAACAGTTGGACTTAGATAAGAGCTGCGAAATAGAGTTGAACCTAACCTTCTGGAATTATTTATTCCTCATAGTATGTAACTTAACATATTCGTTTACTAGTTAGTTAGAGATAACTAGAACTCATAAAAGCACAAAGCAAGCAGCTTTCAAGCATTGAGTAAACATAATCAAGCAAATCCTAATTAGGCCATCATATCATTGTCTAATCAGTACTAGCACGCAGTTCATAAGCTCATTCACATATAACAGGCACATAAGACATCCTTCCTAGATCCTTACCCCTAATCTAGCATGTCGTTCTCATAAATATATCATAACATAAACTTGTATGGGTAATTTGGGAGTACTTACTTGAGCTCGGCTGATTGCATGCACCGCACCCTTTTCTCTTTTCAAAATTCTTTTATAAAAATGATTTTCTTTTTAAAATTTTCATACCAAATCCTTAGATTGAGTTCAGACACACCCGAGAGTGTGCCCGAATCCCTCAAACCAAGGCTCAAATACCAACTTGAAACATCCCAAAAATTAGGTCCAAAATTTTCATTTTAAATCATTAATAAAAACCATAAGTATCATTCATCATATAAAAATCATAAGACATGTATCTGAAAAATATCATAAAATTTGTCAATGTATCAAAATCACATGTTCAAATATCAGAGTAAATCATCCCAGACTAAAAGTTGTGGTGTGTGCCATGCAGTCATCTCGAGCTCTTCCATTTGCCATCGGAAGTACCTGAAACCAAAACTGAAAAATGTAAACACGAAGCTTAATGAGTCTCCCAAAACTACCACATACCATACACATAATCACATAATAACATAAACTGGGCCTTACCCACCACATCGGACCCCACCCATCATCGGACAAATCCAACATCGAGCCCGATCCAGCATCAGAACGAAGTCCAACATCGGTCCCTACCCAGCATCGGACTGAAGTCCGGTATACATAAACACATAACATAAACATATAAACCTTCCTCGAGCTTGCTCCGACATCGGACCGAAGCCTGGAACATATAAACATAACATATAAGCTAAACATTCATCGAGCTTGCCCCGGCATCGGACCAAAGTCCGGAACACATAAACAAACACATGCAAGAATCACGAAGACATCAAGCATGTAAACATTCCTCGGGCTTGCCCCGACGTTGGACCAAAGTCCGGAAACATATAATCTACATTGGGCTAACCCCGACATCGGAGCTAAGTCTGGCATACGCTAACATACATACATATACAGGCTGACATTGGTGCCTTCGAACCATTCATACTGGAGGAAAACACACCTCACAAAGCTGGCTGCTAAATCTCTCATAAGGAAGTCTCTATCTGCTGCTTCAGCGACTCCCCAACCAACACCATCACTATAACACTTAATCAATAACCAAGATCTTTCTTAGGGTAAAATGACTACTTTACCCCTGGTCAGAGTCAACATTCTGGTCAGAGTTACAATTCTGGGTTGACTCAACTCGCTGAGTTGACCCATCAACTCGCCGAGTTCTATAAGTCAGAAATATCGAAATCGCAATCCGATTAGTCGATTCATCCCCTGAATCACCAAGTTCCTCTTGCTACTCATAGTTATGATAAGGCGAGTCAACTCGCCGAGTCCCTCTTCAGACTCGTCAACTTCTATCGGGTACAGAATCGGGACAAATAGACTTAACTCGTCGAGTTTCTCTATGGACTCGATGAGTTCATTAGTCTGTTTAGGCCTCCTTAAGGGATTAAGCCCCTACTCTTCGGACGTCCATCTCCCAAACATCAGGATTCTTGGACCAAAAACCCCATAAAATGATGATAAGGAGATTTAAGAAGCTACTAGGCAAGTGTAACGCCCCGTTCCTGGGAGTTGGAAGAGCTTGGAGCCATCAAGCTTGTGGAGAAGATCAAGATCTAGGATTTTATCAATCTTTGGCAACCTGCTGAGGTAAAAGGCTCTTAGTTTGATAACCCATAGCTTAGATCTCTTCTAGTGTTGATTTATGGGTCTTTTTTATCCCTTTGAGAAGGATAAGTTACTCTCCATGGGTTGTATGCCAAGCAATCCCTTTTTCCTGTAATATTTGGCTTCTAGAACCATAAAAGAGGTCTTGAATAGGGATGTTATTCGGGTCGGAACCAAACCGAACCGACCCAAACCTAAATAAACTAAAAACTGAATAAGGGTAATTATGAACCGAAAACTGAACCAAATAAGCAATACGGGTTCGGTTTGGTTCGGGTATTATTTGATTTGGTTCGGTTCGGTTCCGTCCCGAATAACCCAAATAACATGTAGAAGATGATTAAGTAGCCAAATAACCCAAATAACATTTACAATGTGATTATGAATATTGTATTTTGTATGACTTTTGTAGCTTATGATAAACACGAATAACACGGATTAACTATTCTTGATATATAAAATGTAAAATCTAACCACCACAATCTTAAGATATAATTATTAAGCAACATACTAAGCACTAAACATTAAACATCAAAAACACCCAAAAATCTATCTATAAATATATAAGTTAAGCATTTAACATTACGTGGGTATTTTGGGTAACGACTGATAGAACACAAGACTGAATAAGCAATCGTGCTAGGGGGAAAATGTGACTTTTCATATTTGGTTCAGTCCTTTTGGACCGAATAAGCCTTATATAGATACCCGAAATCCGAATCTAATTTCTTATTTGGTTCTAATTCAGTTCGGTTCGGTTTTTGGTTTGGTTCAGGTTTTCGGACCAAATTCTCATCCCTAGTCTTGAACCCGTTTTTGTCAAAGAAATGGTCATGTTCATGGAAGTAGGTTGCTATAACTTGAGTTTGGTTCCATTTGATGTGTGCAAAGCCATCAAGTCTCCAAATTTATAGAAATAGACCACAGAAATGATATGGATCTATATTTTGGAGCCTTGGAAGTGTGAAATCAGCTGTTTAGGTTAGATTAACAAGTGACTCGATGAGTTCATATGGGAACTAGGCGAGTCCGATCAAGGATCCTCGATGATGTTCATCAAACTCGGCGAGTTGTTAAGGAATTCGATGGGCTGGATCATCTTGTCCCTTTTCTGGTTATGCTAGGACTCGTCGTGTTAGTTCATCCAATCACGATGATAGGTAGCCTAGGAACTCGACGAATCATAGGGTGGCTCGGTGAGCCGAGTAGCAATTTTAGGGTTTCTGAGTTCTAGAACTCGACGAGTCGATAGGCTGACTTAGCGAGTTAGGTCAACCTAAAAGGTTGACTTTGACCAAAACATTGACTTTAACTAGGAGTAAAATGGTCATTTTACCTTAAGGAGGATTACCATATTTTGACTAAGTATTATTGTATAGTGGTAGCCAATGAGTTATGAGAGTAGCCAGAAGAGATTCCTCACGCATGAGTTCAGCATCCAGTTTGAGAGGTGAGTTTCCTTTCAGTAGGGACAGGTCAAAGGCACCATGGCTGACTCGTATATGTGATATGTTAGTATCTGAGTGTGGGCATGACCCGAATCTTGTAGCAGCCTAATGTGGGCGGGGCCCAAATCTCATAGTATTATTTGAGTATAGTTATGTGATTGTTAGATAGATATACTTGTTGTCTGTGTGATACTTGTATGTATGTTAGTAGCAGAGTGTGGGCGGGGCCCAAATCTCCTAGACAATGTAGTGTGGACTAGGGATGAGCAGTTTGTCCTAAATCCCGATCCCGTACCGGTACCATACCGGAACCAGTACCGAATTTAAAAATACGGGACAGTACTTGGTACTCCAAATACATGAAATTTAGGAATCGGTACTGTTGGTACCGGTACCATTCCCGGTACCGGTACCGGTGATGTTAATTCGGTTCCATACTCAGGATTAACTTTCGATCAAATTCGATATTTGAGAAATCGTGAACGGGATGACTCAGTACCAGTTCCATCCCACGCTCATCCCTAGTGTGGGTGGGTCCTGAATCTCCTAGATAGCAGAGTCTGGGTAGGGCCTGAATCTCCTAGACAACAAAGTGTATGCGGGGCTCGAATCTCTTACACAGCGGAGTGCAGGCGGGGCTTGAATCTCTACGAGAGTGGGTGGGGCCGGGCTTGGTTGTATAATATTTGTATGGTATGTGTTAGTTTGGGGAACTCACTAAGCTTCGTGCTTATAATTTTCAGTTTTGGTTGCAGGTACTTCCACTAGCAAAGGGAAGGGCTCGGGATGATCGCATGGCACACACCACAATTTCAGCCTGGGATGTTTAGACTTTGATATTTTTATCATATGATTTTGATAATAGTATTTGACATGATGTCTTGAGATACATGGTACTTGATTTTCTTTATGATTATGGATGATTTTTGGTTTTATATTAAGTTTCAAAATGAAAATTTTGGACCGTATTTTTTGGATGTTTCGACAAGTTTGAGACTTGCTTACCAGAAAATGATGATGAAAAAATGAAGTCTCTGGTTCTACTATCTTCTTCTTGAATCCCTAAGCTTCTCCTTCCTTCACAAGCTTCAAAACACACAAAGTTTCACTCACAAATGGCTCACAAGCTCACAAATGCATTAGGGTTTGTAAATCTAGGGTTTGGGATTGGACGCTGGAAATGAGGCCATCAAGTGGGGTTTAAGATGCTTAATTAGGGTGCAAAACCCCAAAATTAGGTTTCATTCTGGTAGCGCTACTCGTCGACTTAGGGCTCTCAACTCGTCGAGTAGATTGCTTAAAACCTGTGTCCCATTTAATTCTTTACTCGTCGAGTTTGGGGATACCAACTCGTCAAGTTGCTTTATAAAAATGACTAAATTATTATTTAAATGCGTACCAGGAACCAAACATTACAATGATGCTTAAAAATTGGTAGAGGTTATAGCCTATTCATCAGGAAATCATGAATGATCAAACATGCTACCCTAACATTAAAGCAAGATACCTCTTTAATTGGGGTTAACCTGGTTGGTAGAGGTTATTGCCTCTTAGAGTAGAAGCCCTAGGTTTGAAATTGGGCAAAATTTAGAGTTATTAACATTCTAACTACCCGATCTATGTTAAAAGAAAAAAGATTTCTTCAGCAATTTTTTTCCAAAACGAAAGTAATCACCACCCATAAATTATTTGTCAAAAAAACATTTCGCTACAATGAATATTCAGTGAAAATAATTAATTAACATATGAAACACTCTATAGCAATCACAGACAGATGCTATCCTCCGCTTTACCACATTTTTATCCTAAAACATTCTACAGAAAGAACACTAATCAAAGAAAGAAATAATTTGTCGCCGTCGTATCGCGTGGGTATCCTACTAGTATGTATATATATATATATATATATATATATATATATATATATATATATATATATATATATATATATATATATATAAGAGAAAAAAAACTCATGATAGATTTCAACAAAATAGCTTTTTTTCCCTTCAAATAACCATCATTTGTGTGATCTCCATAAAAAAAATAAGGAGCATTTTTATCTATATCACTGTAAACTTTCATAATTACATAGATATCCTTGTTAAATTTGAAATTACATATATATCCTTATAAAGTATATAAACTCGTATATATATATATATATATATATATATATATATATATATATATATATATATATATATATATATATATATATATATATATATATATTAAAAAAATAAAGACACCGTATCTGGTGCGGTCGGACAGATTGTACTGGAGGAGGATCAGGGATGAGATCACTAGATTCGTGCTAGATAGTTGTGGATTGCTAACTTGATGAGGTTAGGTGTGAGTTTTGGTTTCTGGTGGGGTCAAACAGATTGTACTGGAGGAGGCTCATAAGTCTCGTTTCTCCATTCACCCAGGGGCCACCAAGATGTACTGAGATCTGAGTTTGAGTTACTAGTAGCCGTGCATGAAGCAAGAGATCGCTTGGTACGTCAAGAGGTGCTTGACCTGTAGGATAGTCAAGGTCGAGCATCAAAGGTTGCATGACAAGCTTAAGCCTCTGGAGATTCCCATGTGGAAATGGGAGCAGATCACAATGGAGTTTATTACGAAATTGTCAAGGACGGAGATGGGTTATGATGTGATATTGATCATCGTGGATCGATTGACCAAGAGCACCCATTTTTTGGCTATTCGGGAGAGTTCTTCTGTCGAGAAGTTAACCGATGTGTATCTCCGTGAGATCATTGCTTACCACAGGGTGCCATTCTCTATTGTGTCAAACCGTGATGTTCGATTCACCTCCCGTTTCTGGCTGAAGTTTCATGAGAAAGTTGGCACAAAATTGCATTTTAGCACCACTTACCATCCACATATATACGACCAGAGTGAGTGGACCATTCAAACCCTCAAGGATATGTTGAGGTCTTGTGTCATTGACTTTGGTGGGAGCTGGGATTCCCACCTACCCCTTTGCAGATTTCTCCAACAACAACAGCTTTCATTCCAGTATTGGTGCTCCACCATTTGAGCTATTGTATGGACGAAGATGTCATACCCAAGTCTGTTGGGGGGAGGTTGGCCACAGGGTCATGGGTCGGACTGAGGTGGTTCTGCAGAGCACCGAGAGGATTCAGCAGATCGGATAGCGATTGTAGACTTCTCAGAGTTGGTAGAAAAGTTATGCCGAATGGCGCCGATCCGAGTTGGATTTTTAGGTCGTTGATATGGTATTGTTGAAGGTCTCGCCCTAGAAGGATGTGATCCGCTTTAGAAAGAGGGGAAAGTTGGGTCCCCGATTTATTGGACCGTTCCGGATTATTGCCAGAGTTGGCAAGGTGGCGTATAGACTGGATCTTCCAGAGGAGCCCAGTCAGATTCACAACACTTTTCACATCTTAAAATTGTGAAAGTGCATACTGAATGAGGATGCAATGGTATCATTGGATGATATTCAGGTCGATGATCACCTGAATTACATGGAGAGGCTAGTGGCCGTTATAGAGAGGAAGGTGGAGGTACCTTTGGTAAAGGTACAATGCGAGCATAGGAGGGTATCCGAGTGAACTTAGGAGCTGGAGGCCGAGATGCGGGAGCATTATCCGGAGTTGTTCACCGTAGCAGACTTCAAGAATGAAGTCTAGTTCAAGTGGGGGAGAATTGTAATATCCCGACTCCCAACTATGAATTTCAAGAATTTTTATACAAGACTTAAGACCTACTCAACGAGTTGGATGCCACAATTCATCGTGTAGAAACTAATCAGGTCGCATGGTTTATGGAACCTACTCGATGAGTTGGAGGATCCCAACTCGGTGAGTTGAGGTTGTGCATGAAAACCCTAATTTTTAGGGTTTGCACCCTATTTAAAGGACCTTAAGTCCTCTCTCCAGCCTCCCTTACCACCCTATCATCCAGAAGAAAACCCTAAATAGGCTAACCTTCCATTTTGAGTGTGTACAAGGCTAAAGAGTGTGTGTTTTGTGCATTTATTGGAGAAACATGAAGGTTTAGGATCTTGGAACGAAAAGGAGATTATATATCCAACATCTACTAAGTTGTAGCAACCTTTTTAAGGTAAAAAGTCATTACCTTGATCATTTTCTTATTAGACCTCTCCATTCAAGAGTTTAGGGACTTTTTAGCCCACTTGGGATCCATTTTTGGAAGTTGAGCATGATTTGAAGTTGTAACTTCAGATCTGGACTCCTTCATGCCCCCATAGTCATAAAGTTATCGACTTTATCTAGTCTTGGCCTTTCTCAATGCCCTAAACCTCTTCCTAAGACTAGTTTTGGGTGTTTTAGCCTCTTGAGGCCTTGCATGCATGTAAAGTTGGCAACTTTACATGGTAACTACACCCTAGGAGGCTAGATCTACATTTTGGAGCCTTGGTTTCGCTTAAAAGTGTCCGAATGAGAAAAGGGATGAAGGAACTCGACAATTTGCATAGCTAACTCTATGAGTTGGTTAGGGTTTTCCCGATATTCTGGACATTGAATGGACTTGATGAGTTGTTTGGTAACTCGGCGAGTTGACTCGGGTTTCGCTGTTTTTTGAATTCTGAAGGAACTCGATGGGTCTGTAAGATGCACTCGACGAGTCGTGTCAACATGGATTGTTGACCTTGACTTTTGACTTTAACATTGACCAAGGGTTGACTTCTGAGGGTATTTTGGTAATTTGGGACTTTATGGAATTGGTTCAATGGTGGTTGTAGGTGTTTGAGTTTGGAGTCGTGTTTCCGGAGTTTGATTTTTTCAATTCAGATCGACATTGTGAGGTGAGTTTTTCTCACTATACTTAGGGGTCGAAGGCACCAAGGCTGGCCCATTGGATCTGATGTCCTAGTAGTTATTGATATGTTGAGTATGATTTAGTTATGCATGCTAGTCTGGTATGTCTGTAAGACTAGCTGTGATACTGTCTGATTATCTATATACATATTTAGCTATTACGTGTCAGCATGTGGTGTGGGTAGGGTTGAGGTTGTACTGCTCCGTGTGGTAACCAACAAACCATGGAGTATACCAGATATGAGTTGTGGGCTAGGGAGAGCATGCCAGACTCATACTGAGGACTCCTAAGCATTCTAAATGTGAGCTAAGGGCCATGGGAGCATGCCAGACTTGTACTGAGGGCTGATTATTTAGATTCCAGTCTTAAGACTGAATGGGCAAGCCAACCATAAGTTGTGGGCTCAAGAACAAGCCATAATTATGTTGTGGGATCGGGAGCAAGCAAGATGTGATATGTGGGCCTCAAAGGCAAGCCAGACTTATACTGTGGGCTTGGGGGTAATCCAGTCTATGAATTTGTAGACCCACTACATGTTGGTATTATGTGTGCTATTTGTTATGTATCAGTATTTTGGGGGAAACTCACTAAGCTTCGGGCTTAAAGTTTTGGATTTTGTTTCAGGTACTTCGGATGATCGCGGGAAGGCGAAGGCAATGGTTTTTGGATGCTTGAAAAAGTTTTAATTTTTATGAATTTTATGGATGTTACATAACACATGATATCGGCAAGGTGAGGGTTTCACCAATCCATGCCAATGATCACGTCAAAGCTTCCTATTCTAATAAGCATTATATCGATTTAAAAGGAGTGATTGTTTCGGGTTAGGGTGCATCCTATGTATACGTCTTTGGTGCTTTCAGTTTTTCGATTTGCCATTTCTACTGTGAATATTTCATTAAGTGATTGAGGTTTTGTTTAAGTATGTCTTTAAAATTATGGTTCACGTGTCACAACCCCAAACCAGAACGGCAGAAACGTTCGGGGGCGGAGGACGTCATATTCAGTATCATAACAGTTCATAGAAAGGAAAGTACACACCACCATATATATATTAAAGTTTCCAAAATGTTTACATAATTGTATTCGTTACATGTTCAAAAGTTAAATACATAAACATCTTTCAAAAGAAGTAATTAACGTCAGTACGTTAATCCCCAAAAGTTGATTTCCAATCTGCGTAGCAGTTGCCTGAGAATACAAGTTATTTCAAAAAGAAAGTATCAACAATTAAGTTGGTGAGTTCATGAGTATTGTTTTGAGAAAATGTACGCCATTCGAAAGTTCGTGTATGTTTTCCAGAAAACGCAGTATTTCAAATGTAAAGAGTTATGATTTGTTGTGTTGAAAATGAATGTATTAGATCCAGAAAATCCCATATTTTCCCTAGTGGTTGAGATATGAATTGTTGTGTTTTCCAAGAAAACCCTTATTTTCTTATAAAAGTATGAAATGCATATGAATGTTCGTGTTATAAGATGTAAATAATTGTATCAGGAAAATCCCTTATTTTCCTATTAGTTGTTTGGTTGGTATACAGGAAAAACCCTTATTTTCCTAACATAACTGGCAGTCCCTAAGACCGAAAATCGCAAGCATCCGATATTCTTAAAAGTTGTGTCATAGTTTTATATAATAAAGCTATACGAAGATCGCATTTGTTAGATGAAGAATAGTTTTAATAGCTACTCGTTCATAAAAGCATAATACCATAATAATTGTATATCCGATGAGTTTTATAACCATACTAAACATAATATGCCTGTAGCGATGTTCTTAAGGCGTCGCAGCGTTATGACAACTGTCACCCCAAAGGACGGACTGTAGCTAACAGTCAGAGTGCGGGATCATGACTTCCCGTATAGACCTATACACATTTGACACGTTCTCTGAACGGGAGACTCTGGTTATAGACAGGACTTGCAGCATTACTTTCTAATAAAGAAAAGTAGTGTTTGAAGATATACACGTCTCATGGATTCTCAACTAAGTCCGCATTAAAGTGATAGTTTTGTATGCAAAGTTTATCCTTTTTCACAATGTTTGAACAAGCAAAAATCATAAGTTTTTAGAATGTATAAAACGACTTAGCAATGAAAGGTATTTTGAAATCACAATATATTTTATGTAAGTCTAATGCACGAAATGTATGACAAGAGTTTCCCATAGTAGTAAGGAATTCCAAGTGATTTATTCGGTAAAACAAGTGAAGTGAAATTTTATAAAATACACGATAATAACCGTATGTTTACTTGTATTCCCCCCCCCCTAAAGGAGTATAAAAGCATTTAAAATGTATTTAAAGTGTGTTTAAAAGGGGTATGAACTCACTTGATCGATTGAAGAAAGCGTGATGAAAACCGAGCAGAACTTTTACTCGAGAAAGCGGATCTCTCGAGATTCTCGGGAAATCTCAGGAGTCTCGGGGATGTAAAACATTCTTCCCACCTTGGATATGAAAACCGGGCCTTTGGGATGATTCCGAGGGTTGAAACGTAGAGCTTCGACGCGAGAAAGGAAGGGAATTAGCAATTTTGGCCGGCACCCTCGCATCTCTATTTATAGGGGTCTGAGAGGTTGCGTTGCGCGGGGCGTACTAGAGTACGCGTTGCGTACTCATGCGTCATGCATGTGCGCATCCTCGGTCGAAACATTGGAGCGACGTGGACGAACCGGAGCCTAGCATCCGAGTACGCTGGGCGTACGAGGGATCGGACCGCTGACTCGTTCTTCGGATAATAACGGGTTTTAATTAAATTTATATTTTAATTAATTAGCAAACTTCAAAAATTCATATATTTCTCATACGAACTCCGTTTCCGATGTTCTTTATATCCACACGAAGGTGAGACTACGATCTATAACTTTCGTTTAGACTCCGTCGGCTAGTTTTGAATTTATTTTTAATATTATATTTTTAATAGGTCGGGACAGGAGAAGTCCGTTAAAGTTCCATAACTTCTTCATCCGACGTCCGTTTTCGTTAGACTTTTTACCGTTGCGCTAGTATTGTTGAGCCCTTCGATTCTCATTTAGATTGTGTCGGCTAAAAGTCTCTCGATCTCTATTTCGAGTTTTTAGCTGTCTACTGTTATATCTGTAACTTAGAAAAATCACAACTTCCTCATACGAAGTCAGATTTGGACGTTCTATTTATGTACGTTTGCGGTTTGATGATATCTAAAATTTTCATTTAGATACCTAAGGCCAAAAACTATTGTATTGAAACTTCGCGTTTTACGTTTATCAGTATTGCCGGTTTTGCCGAGAATCTTCGATTGGCCATAACTTCTTCGTTATAACTCGGATTTTAGGGTTCTTCATATGTATGAAAACCTTGACATGATTCCTACTACTTTATTTAACCCATATAAGGTTTTTAGGAAAGTTTAATTTTTACCTATATTTGACTGATGTTATATTTCATTGTCTCGAAATATCGGGTTGTCACATCATCCCCCCGTTAGAGGGAATTTCGTCCCGAAATTAGAGTTTAAGTATAATTGATATTACACTACGGATAGAAGTTTAATTTGATCTTTGCGTTCCTAAGTGAATTCAAATCCTCGCATGGCCTTCCAGTGAACCTTTCACTATCGGGGAACGACTTTGTTTCTTTCGTTTGCCTTACTGGTGTGATAACTCTTCTTGGACGAATGTATGTTGGATGTTTTGTGGACTGTGAAATTAGTACACCTTAAACCCTACAAGTAGTGTCTCCAGATCTTCAGAGCGATTATCACTGCTCCTGACTCAAGATCATGTGTTGTATAGTTAACTTCCTGTGTCTTAAGCTGTCTTGAGGTATAGGCAGTGACCTTTCCTCTTGCATAAGAACACAACCTAGTCATACTGATATGAAGTCAAAACCTTGTGGTCGATTAGATGTCGTGAAGATATAAAATAAGGTATGGTTACTCATGAATTAAGGGAAAAGGATAGGTACTTTTGTTCTATCTGTCTTCCTTGTCCCAATCGACAGAAAGGGCATGCATTGGGCTTCTAAGTTTATTTGCATGGCAGCACGATCACTCGTAGTCTTGGGAAGTCTCCGTCCTGGAGTTCATAGTAGAACCCATACCAGGTTCATCAATCATAGTCTCGGGTATATGAGCCGTATATAAATAGGCTTGAAACTGTGGGTCTTTGGATTGAACTTGACGTACTACACGAGTGGTACTTCGGGGCGGTTTGTTGAATTTTTCTTCGGAAAGGATGAGAAACAATAAGTGCTCTATGCACGAGTACTTTGGTATTTTGGAATGACGGCTTTGCAAGAAAGAAAATTTCGGAGGAAGAGATGTACGTATGAATCTGTTTTTGTGAGGATCAAATTGAATCAATTCATATGATAATGTCGGAATCATAAGGAAACTTAAAGACATTAGATTTGAACGTAAGATGTTTACAGACAAAACACAACCGTGCAACCATCAACAGAGTTACAACACTTTAGACTACTATAAGACTATTGTTGCGAATAAGGTATACTACAAAAGGTAAGTATACGCAGTACGAGCATCCCTATACCGACGGGATCCTGCAAGAGATAAGACTCTAGTTGCACTAGTTTTAAACATGTTTTAAAAAGACATACATAATACTGACGATTGGAAGTGAACGTATACTATAGTAGGTTCTTTCGTTGCTTCTTTCCATTCTGAGGTCAAACTCCTCCGGATTCACCGTCGTCCTTCTCTGTTGGACAGTCCCTCTTGAAGTGTCCCATTACGCCACATAGATGGCATATTCGAGAGATTTCGACATTGGTGTTTGAGGTAATGTGTTGGGTCCGAGTCCGGCAGCAATTGGTAGTATGTCCGTTCTTGTTGCATTTAAAGCAGTGTAACAGACGACAACTACCCAGATGATGGAAGCCACACTTATTTCATTTCGGTAGGTTTCCGGCATACTGTCTAGCTGGTGTAGGGACAATTAGGATACCATGAGGGATGGTAGTAGGATGTACAGATGTCATGGTTGCGAAGGTTGCCACATGTTGTTGTCTTTTGCTCGCCTCTTGGGGTGATTTTCCTTTAGCTTTAGCCCATAACTTTCGTTTGTTATTCTTGGGCTTGGGATTCGAGGTTTCATGGTAGTTTGTTGCCCGTTGAGGTATTTCTAAATGATCTGTTGGGGGATACTAAGGGAAGGTTGTAAAGATTCCTCACATGAGTACTTCGGGGTTTTGAAAGTAGGAACCAATTGGTGTTTGTGTCGGGTTTGTCATTATAAATCGATCGAGTTTCGTTAGTCGATGGTTAAAGTGAAAGGGTCTTTTATAACACATGGAAATGGTATGGGTAGGGCCACACCAATCCATGTTGAATGCTGATGTCGGTACTTCTCATTGTAAGACGTTCGTTAGTGAAATAGTGCATTCTACGTGTGTGTTTTCAGTGCTTTCTAGTCTATCTCCATTATTACTACTATGAAAGTTTTGTTTAATGGTTGGGGTGTTTTGTTCGAGTAGATTTTTAAACTTGTGACTCACGGAACTCCTCTGCGTCCCTACTATCAAATGGAATGTACGTAAATAAGTTATCAAGGAGAAATGTACCCAGAATAACCGTGGGGTCTGCAATAGCCTCCTCTTGGCCCATTGCGAATACTCGGCCTCCTCCACCAGCATTCATGATGTTTGACTCTAGGAAGTCCCTTCGGAAGTGTCCCGCTACTCCGTACTCATAACAAGCACGGTCTACTCCTATATTTGTGGTTGGAGTAGTTGGTTGGGCTAGTTCTCTGCAGTAGCGGATGGTGTGTCCCTTTCTATTGCACCTAACGCAATGCATTTCACGGCAGGGTCCGTGATGATGAAAGTTGCATCGGTTGCACTTAGGCTGGTTGTCGTTGTACGACCTTTTGGGTGTAGGAGTATGGTTTGTTGATTGCTTTTTGGCATTTCTTTGAGTTGATTTGCCTCCCCTCTCGCTCCAGGGTTTTCGTTTCATGTTCTTGTTTTCGCACCTTGCGGTATTCTTGTAGGTAGCTACTGGTAGGTGGCTTCGATTGTTTCTTTGATTAGGATTTTTGATATCGTTTCCTTCCTTGCTTGAGTAGACAGAGTTATTGTATGCTATAATGGCTACCACTGTGGCTATAACTGTAGCTTGCAATGTGGCGGTGTCCAATTGTAGGAATGGGTTGCGTTGGTAAGTTGGTTATTTTCAGTCCTTGCTGCGCTGCTAACGTTTGCTTGAGACAGTGCGGCTGTTACTGCCGCAGCGATAGCAGATTGCACTATGTTGGGGTCATATTGAGGGGTTGCGTTTCTACATGCTGATCTACGAGGAGACATTGTTTTAATAAGGAAATAACAAGAAGAACTATAAGTTTTAATGATTCGAATGCCGCGCATTAGTGATTTGTTATATCAGAAGTTTGGTTTACCCCTAAATAGGGTTTTGGGTTCGACTCATAAAGAGAGTAGATAAACTCATGAATTGGAGGGGTATGCAAAGGGTTTAATAAAGGAAATACATCATATATTATAAAACATGGTGCATTACATTTTGTAGTTAGGAAAATTTGACCTATCTAAAGGTCTCCGGTTACAAGGTTAAGAAAAGTAAGGACTTTATCCGAGGTCTTATGCTATGACAAAATTTTGGAAGTCAGACAGGTATTATTTGTTACGTGAGCTGGCTACATGGGCCTTAGATTCTGCCAACTGACGCTCCATCTCGAGCATACGTAGTTCATGTCTTGCCTGGCGTGCCCGAAGTTCTATCACTTCGGTTTGAGTTGCCGTTAGCTCTCTCTGCAACGCTTCATTTCGATTTACGATTCTCCCGTGAGCTAATCCTAACTGTCGGATGCGAACTTTGTTGACTCCAGTGTTCGCATCATTTTCCTCGGTTCGATGGATGGTCGTCCGTCCTTGTTCACCAATGCGAGAAATCCGACGAACCAATATAGGAAGGGCTCTATCTGCTGAGCCTCCCTCACTTAGGTTGTAGAAGCTTCGGTCTTCGTTGAATGGAAGGGGTTGATCTTGTTCGCGGCTCCACCTATTCAGGTTAGTTGCCCAAAGGGGCGTCGAGCCATGAAATTCCGGTCGAGGATTAGGATTTTAAATTGGAGTCGTTAAGGGTAGGTTATTGTTCTCTGGATCTGAGTCTGATTCTTCTTGCATTCCTTCTTCAAGATCATTCTCTATCCCTTCTCCATTACCTTGGTTGGAGGAGTAGGGGTCACCGAAGTGATGGAATCCAACCATTTGAGTCTATACGAGAATAAGGTTAAGAATTGACTATAAGCTAAAGTACATGGAATTTCCTCTTAAGTTTAAGGGTTGAAGGCACTCGAATACTCCCTTAGTATTCTTTAACGATATGCTTTTGGTAAGTTTTAAATTTATTGTCCATTGCAGACACTCCTTGGCATACGTTAGTCGGCCCTTGGACAAATATAGTTGATCAGGCTACATTCTTCCTAGTTCCGATTACATGTCCCAAGGCATACCTGCACTGCACAACTTATTTATAATAATTCTATATTGTTTTAATTATGATACTGACCATGTTATTAATATGAAATGAATGCATGCCAACTTTACAAAAACTAAATAAATTTAATTTTAAAAGTATGACTCTTACTCAGAGTGTTTTTGCCCAGTTGTGTTTATAGTTGTATACCAAAAATGGTTTTGATATACTTAATTCACTATAAACAATGCTCTGATACCAATCTGTCACAACCCCAAACCAGAACGGCGGAAAAGTTCGGGGGCGGAGGACGTCATATTCAGTATCATAACAGTTCATAGAAAGGAAAGTACACACCACCATATATATATATATATATATATATATATATATATATATATATATATATATATATATATATATTAAAGTTTCCAAAATGTTTACATAATTGTATTCGTTACGTGTTCAAAAGTTAAATACATAAACATCTTTCAAAAGAAGTAATTAACGTCAGTACGTTAATCCCCAAAAGTTGATTTCCAATCTGCTTAGTGGTTCCCTGAGAATACAAGTTATTTCAAAGAGAAAGTGTCAACAATTAAGTTGGTGAGTTCATGAGTATTGTTTTGAGAAAATGTACGCCATTCGAAAGTTCGTGTATGTTTTCCAGAAAACGCGGTATTTCAAATGTAAAGAGTTATGATTTGTTGTGTTGAAAATGAATGTATTAGATCCAGAAAATCCCATATTTTCCCTAGTGGTTGAGATATGAATTGTTGTGTTTTCCAAGAAAACCCTAATTTTCTTATAAAAGTATGAAATGCATATGAATGTTCGTGTTATAAGATGTAAATAATTGTATCAGGAAAATCCCTTATTTTCCTATTAGTTGTTTGGTTGGTATACAGGAAAAACCCTTATTTTCCTAACATAACTGGCAGTCCCTAAGACCGAAAATCGCAAGCATCCGATATTCTTAAAAGTTGTGTCATAGTTTTATATAATAAAGCTATACGAAGATCGCATTTGTTAGATGAAGAATAGTTTTAATAGCTACTCGTTCATAAAAGCATAATACCATAATAATTGTATATCCGATGAGTTTTATAACCATACTAAACATAATATGCCTGTAGCGATGTTCTTAAGGCGTCGCAGTGTTATGACAACTGTCACCCCAAAGGACGGACTGTAGCTAACAGTCAGAGTGCGGGATCATGACTTCCCGTATAGACCTATACACATTTGACACGTTCTCTGAACGGGAGACTCTGGTTATAGACAGGACTTGCAGCATTACTTTCTAATAAAGAAAAGTATTGTTTGAAGATATACACATCTCATGGATTCTCAACTAAGTCCGCATTAAAGTGATAGTTTTGTATGCAAAGTTTATCCTTTTTCACAATGTTTGAACAAGCAAAAATCATAACTTTTTATAATGTATAAAACAACATAGCAATGAAAGGTATTTTGAAATCACTATATATTTTATATAAGTCTAATGCACGAAATGTATGACAAGAGTTTCCCATAGTAGTAAGGAATTCCAAGTGATTTATTCGGTAAAACAAGTGAAGTGAAACTTTATAAAATACACGATAATAACCGTATGTTTACTTGTATTCCCCCCCCCCCCCCCCAAAAGAGTATAAAAGCATTCAAAATGTATTTAAAGTGTGTTTAAAAGGGGTATGAACTCACTTGATCGATTGAAGAAAGCGTGATGAAAACCGAGCAGAACTTCTACTCGAGAAAGCGAATCTCTCGAGATTCTCGGGAAATATCGGGAGTCTCGGGAGTGTAAAACTTTCTTCCCACCTTGGATATGAAAACCGGGCCTTTGGGATGATTCCGAGGGTTGAAACGCAGAGCTTCGGCGTGAGAAAGGAAGGGAATTAGCAATTTTGGCCGGCACCCTCGCATCTCTATTTATAGGGGTCTGAGAGGTTGCGTTACGCGGGGCGTACTAGAGTGCGCGCTGCGTACTCATGTGTCATGCATGAGCGCATCCTCGGTCAAAACATTGGAGCGACGTGGATGAACCGGAGCCTAGCATCCGAGTACGTTGGGCGTACGACGGTACGCTGGGCGTACGAGGGATCGGACCGCTGACTCGTTCTTCGGATAATACCGGATTTTAATTAAATTTATATTTTAATTAATTAGCAAACTTCAAAAATTCATATCTTTCTCATACTAACTCCGTTTTCGACGTTCTTTATATCCACGCGAAGGTGAGACTACGATCTACAACTTTCGTTTAGACTCCGTCGGCTAGTTTTGACTTTATTTTTAATATTATATTTTTAATAGGTCGGGACAGGAAAAGTCCGTTAAAGTTCCATAACTTCTTCATCCGACGTCCGTTTTCGTCAGACTTTTTACCGTTGCGCTAGTATTGTTGAGCCCTTCAATTCTCATTTAGATTGTGTCGGCTAAAAGTCTCTCGATCTCTATTTCGAGTTTTTAGTTGTCTACTGTTATATCTGTAACTTAGAAAAATCACAACTTCCTCATACGAAGTCAGATTTGGACGTTCTATTTATGTACGTTTACGGTTTGATGATATCTAAAATTTTCATTTAGCTACCTAAGGCCAAAAACTATTGTATTGAAACTTCGCATTTTACGTTTATCAGTATTGTTGGTTTTGCCGAGAATCTTCGATTGGCCATGACTTATTCGTTATAACTCGGATTTTAGGGTTCTTCATATGTATGAAAACCTTGACACGATTCCTACTACTTTATTTAACCCATATAAGGTTTTTAGGAAAGTTTAATTTTTACCTATATTTGACTGATGTTATATTTCATTGTCTCGAAATATCGGGTTGTCACATCATGAAACTCCTCTCTGTACCACTATTGAAAAGTATGCATGTATATGAGTTGTCGAGGAGAAACGTACCGGTAAGCGCAATAGGGTCCTTCATCGTTTCCTCATGCCCCATTGTTAAGACCCTTCCCATGCCTCCTACATTCTTGTTCTTTTCCTTTGGGCACTCCCTTTTGAAATGCCCGTCTCCCCACATTCGTAACACGCCTGACTCACTCCAAAATTAGTGGCTTGGGTGGTCTGTTAAGCAGGTGCCTTACAGAAACGAGCAATATGCCCCTTCTTGTTACAGTTTTGTAGTGCATCTCCTGACAAGCTCTATTGTGATGGAAGTTTCACTTGTTGCATTTAGGTAGATTCCCAACATATTGTTTAGTCGACGTTGGGGCAGTAGGGACAGTGGCGACATGGACTGCCACAATTTGTTGTCTTTTGGTAGGCTCTTGAGCTGGTTAGCCCTTTTTCTTGTTACAAAACTTTCACTTGTTATCTCCCCTTTTGGGTTGATCAGGTGTGGGCGCCATAATGTCCTAGAAGACTCCTTGGTCTACAAGACTTTGTGCCAAATGTTTGGCACTATCGTAGGTGGTTGGGTTAGCAGATATAACCATTCCTTGAATATGGGGGGATAGTCCCCAAATGTAACATTCCACCTTCTTGGTTTCCAGGGTGACCATCCCGAGTCACAAAACTGCCAAGTCGTTAAGCCTGGTAGTATATGCAGTCACATCAGAGACCGTTATGGTATAGTTCTAATTCTCTTGCTCCAATTTTTGAATTTCGCTTCTTGGGTAGTACTCCAACATCATGACATTCAGATCTTACCAACTCATAGAGTTGGCCACGAAAAGAGTCAGGGTTTTAACATACCCATTCCACCAAGATAAGACCGAGTCAACGAGAGTACAAGCTGCGTACTTGACTTTACATTCATCTGGGCATGAGCAGACTTTAAACACAGATTCAGTTTTCTCAAAACATCTCGTTAAGTTGATGACACCACCGTTGCCATGAAAAGTCATGGGCTTGTAGTTCATAAAATCCTTGTAGGAGCATACTCATTGGTGTCCTTGGTTTTCGCCCTGATTGGAACTGTTGGCATCGTTCCCGTTTTTTTTTTCGTCGATCCCATTAGCGTTAATTTGTGCCATGGCGGTTTCCACTGCGGCTTGGAACATAGCGGGGTCCACCTGCAGAGTTGATGTTGGTGGAACTGGTGGTGTTCTGCCGACACGTCAGTTACTTCTGCATGGTGGCATTCTTCTACCATAGGGATGATAGAATGATGGTAAGTCCTCGGTAATAGTTATAAATTGGGTATTTATTGAAATAGAACATTTCAGCTATATGTTTGTTATGACTTGCCTTTATTGCAACTTGTAAACATTTCAATAAAAAAAATAATTAGTATAATAAGTAAACAATTCATAACAATTTATGAACTTAATAGTAATATCCAATGAAATAAAATGCAAACCATTTCATTGATAATGTTTCATAGTAGTACATAGTTTTGGAAAATTGACCTTCATGGAGGTCTATAATACACCTGAAACCCAAAATAAAATCGGCAACATAACGACCCTTAGAATAGTGTAATCACTTATTCGCAGGGTCGGACCTACATATATGAGGGAGTAGCACCAACGCTTGCTCACAAAACCTAGTATATAACAAAAGTTAAGTAGCACAAACATTACTTATGGCAAGTGACATCCAGCGGCCCTCGAAGTGTGGCTATGAATGCTCGCATCGCTTTTGCTTCCTCTATGGCCTCCTCAACTCAATGCTTTTCATCGATCACCCTTTGCTCTATGATGGCGTGCTTGTCCATGAGCTCCCTAACCTCGGCTCGGGCAGTCGTGAAATCCTCCTGAAGACAATTGATGATACTACATGTCCGATCATGATCTTCATCTTGACGAAGAAATCGGGTAGTGTTGACCACAGCAAGGGCACCAACATCTAGGATCAGGCTGGTAGACGCCCTAGTATGCTCGTCAAGGCGTGAAATACGGCGAATCATGACAGGGAGAGCCCTATCGGCTGAACCGCCATTGCGGAGGTCGTAGAACTCTCGACACATACCATATGGGGAATGATGTCCATGCTCGCGACTCCATCTGTGTAGGTCCTCTTCCCAGCGGGGTGTCGGTCCCTTGAGTTGTACACATGTCAGGAAAATCTCGGGTCTACGAAAGGGGGGGTATTCTCGTATGAGGAGTGCACATCCATAATGGGCCACCTAGATGGTGGTATACCTGAAAGCTCAACTCGGGTATAGGATCATGCAGGTCGTGGACAACATAACATGGGTTGCTGACCTTAGAGTCAGCATCAGAGTCCTCCTCCATCAGGTCCTCGTCACTATCATCATCATCATCTTGACCCTCCTCCGGGTCCTCCTCAATGGCTGGTGTGTCAGCCTCGGCCTGCTCCTTGGGTTCCTCCTCAATCCATCCACCATTCCTATTATTTGGAAAGTAAGGGTCTCCTGGTACGTGAAATTTGGCCATGTCGACTGTACAAGGATAGAGGTATAAAAGGCATGTAAGGAGTCTAGGTGTATGGTTCTATAGTATCATAAAATACTCCTATAGTATTTTAAACTTTATGTTTGGTTATAGAGTTCCTTTGTATGGGGTGTTGGTAAGTTTTAGACTTGTCGTTCACCATGACTATTCCCAAGCATATGTTAGTCACATCTTGGACGAATATAGTTGTAACGCCCGTAGATCCGGGCAAGTCAATTTAGAGGCAATATGGGTCGAAAACAACTTTTCGGCAAAAGATTATTTAGAATAAATGATTTTAACCAAGTTATATTATATGTCACAAGGTTTCCGTACATATAAAGAACGCTAAAATCTGAGTTATAATGAAGAAGTTATGGCCCGTCGAAGTTTTACGGCAAAACCGGCACGACACCGGGAAGCGTAAAAAGTGAATTTATGATAGAAGACTTTTTAGCCTTAGTTATCTAAACCAAAGTCGTAGATTATTTTAAAATGAGAAAATCCGTAAAAAGAACGCCCAAATCTGACTTCGTATGAGGAAGTTATGATTTTTCAAAGTTTCAGCTTAGTAGTGTACAACCCGAAACTCGAATTTTAGTTCGAGCGGTTTTTGGCTTACGTGACCTAAATGAGAGTTAAATATCTCATTAATAGGAACTCAACAGTAAAAATATGGATGAAAACGGAGTTCGTATGAAAGAGTTACGAATTCTTCGCGGTCATTTAACAGTCTAAACGCCTCCTACTGTTAAATTTATGATCGGTCGAGAATTAGCCGACGGAGCCAAAATTAAAGTTGTAGATATTATTTTTACCTACGCATGGATATAAAGAACGTCGAAAACAGAGATAGTATGAGATAGATATAGACGAAGCTTAGTCGCTACTTTTCGAGCGCAGCGAATTCGATACAGTTTTGTAAATCCGAGATAGAATGAGAATTAGCCAACGAGGTCTAAATGAGAGTTGAAGATCTCATTAATAGGAACTCAACGGTAAAAAGACAGACAAAAATGGGGCTCGTATGCGAAAGTTATGGACGAAGCTTAGTCCCTGCTTTTCAAGCGCGGCGAATTCGATACAGTTTTGTAAATCCGAGATAGAATGAGAATTAGCCAACGAGGTCTAAATGAAAGTTGAAGATCTCATTAATAGGAACTCGACGGTAAAAAGATAGACAAAAACGGAGCTCGTATGCAAAAGTTACGGACGAAGCTTAGAGACTACTTTACTATAAAACTCCTATAAATACAAGGGTGAACTCCTCATATTTTCTTCACACCATAAGCCTCTCTTTCTCTCTCTAACTTCTCTCTAGCCTCCCTAAACCCCTCCCAAGTCTACGGAACCTCCCTAGCACGAGAAGAAAGCCCCAGAGCGCCCGACGGCTCCGAGAAGAAAAGCTTTCGGCTTGGAAACACTGCTCCAGCGAAGCCCGGTTTTTAATAAAATCTCGCTGTAAGTGAGCTACGCCTATACTATATTTAATATAGATTTTATTTAATTATAGTAACATTATTAGGACCTTAAAATAATTATTTGGGCTATTATTATGAGTTATATTGAGTGTTATTTAACGCTTATATAATAGTAATAATAGCTAGACTATTAATTAGTCGTGGTTAACGTTAAACACTAAACCCTAGTGGTATTGATACTAGGTTTTGTCGAGGAAAATTGTTTTGAGATAACGAAGTGCTGTCTGAGTTCGGAATCACCACCTAATCAGGTGAGTGCATAGTCCCTTTCATCTTACACATAGATATGAAGTATTTTATATAAACTACGTGCTATGTGTGCATATTATCTGAATACTTGCTGTCTATGCTGGATGAACGTTTTATACATGTTTTAAAGGATTTAAACTGTATACGTATTTTATATACACGAATATGTTGGGTATGATGATGGGTAGATGAATGATGAGAGATAGAAGATGACGTGAGTATACATTGGCAGCTATAGACTTAGTGCCTATGGGACAAACACCGGTAGCTATGGACTTAGTACCTGTTAGACGTTGGTAGCTATGGATTTAGTACCTATTGGGAATTGGTAGCTATAGACTTAGTACCTATTAGTTAGACACTGGTAGCTATGGATTTTGTACCTGTAAGAATTGGTAGCTATGGACTTAGTACCTATTGAGCACTGGTAGCTATGGATTTAGTACCCGATGAATAGACTATAGCAGCTATGGAATTAGTGCTTTACGAACGAATATCGGCAGCTATGGATTTAGCGCCAGTCCTATAACCTTGGAAGTAAGGGACTTTGGAATAAACGAATGCAGAATAGATGACTCTTAGGAGTAAAGAAGATAACTGGATGGGTAATTGGGTTAATTGTTTGATGATTGAACATAACAATTATATTATTGTGGGTTGAATATGTACTCACCAGGTTTCCCAACCTGACCCACTCAGTTTATTTACATCACAGGTGAGGATATGAAGTGACATTACACTGAGAGATTTAATGAGATGTAGATCACTATTGTAAATAATTGTAAGTTCTGTTTATGCTTATGTTTCTTTATTAACGATGACATCCCAAACATTTTAAGATGAATAAAAATACGTTTCTTCGAAAATGTTTTAATAACGTATTTATCGTGTTTTTCTGGGAACAAATTCCGCAACATTTTTATAAAATGAAGTACTCTGATTTTTATAAAGCATAAACAAAATCGGTCTTTTCTGGCCGTGATTTTGGGGATGTCACAGTTGGTATCAGAGCATTAGTTTAAGCGAACTAGGAATATGGATTTATTTCTAGAGTTAAACTTAGAATGCTAAGCGATGATTGTGAGGTGTGAGCACTAGATTATTTTAGGAATTGTGCCTAAAATGCTTTTATGTGCTAAATACTTGTGCCTGATATGCTGTTATTTGTTCGGATCTATGGTATGTTGCCGACCGGATCTGGAAACCTTATGTGTTTAGGATTCTAAGCGTTTAACTACGATATTAGAACTAGCATATAAACGTTTCGGAGTGATAAGGATGATTTAACTGTCAATCCTAAGTAAAGGTCTAGATTCACCTTATTCGGTGTATAGATCAAGATGGCAAGAACCCGTAGCGGAAACGTGAATGCAAATGGGAACAGGAACCAACCCCCAGTGGTTCAGCAAATACCTGTTGTTGAAGAAGTTGCGCCTGAGCCAGCCACCATGGCTGGAGTTCAAGTCATGATTCGGGCTATGTTAGCTGAACAAAGGGAAGAAATGAGACAGATGTTGAATAGGGACGAACCTACCATACATGTTGAACCGACGGAGCCAGTTCCCGAGCAATCTGAGGAAGGGAACTACAGCCGCCAAGTGAGTCGAGTAGGGACTCGAGGTGAGCAAAGGGATGGCCTAGAAGGGAGAAACAACAAGGATGGGCGGATGTACAAGAATTTCTTGGGTGCGAAACCACCAAGCCTCTCAGGAAGCCCGAATCCGGTTGAGATTATGGATTGGATCTCTGAGATGGAGATGGTGTTTGAGAGTTGCAGCTGTAACGAGAAACAGAAGACTGTCTTCGCAGTAAGACAACTTAAAACTGGAGTCTTGAGCTGGTGGAAGCTATTGGCAGATACGATGCCACGAGGAGAAGCCTTAAGGATGTCGTGGGAAGAGTTTTTGGAACAGTTGAGAATGCAATATTGCTCGGAGATAGATCTGATAGACCTAAACAACGAGTTTCAGAACCTGAAGAAAGGGAAGATGAGTGTTGATGAGTATGCCACTGCATTCACCGAAAGGATGAAGCTATTCCCCTACTTGGTGCCTACTGAACTCTCCAAGATTGATAGGTTTGCTAACGGACTGCCCACTGACTTTGGCCCAATGGTCAAAATGGCAACTACGTTGAAAGCAGCTGTTAGGGCAGCTAAGAACGTAGAGGCCCAGATAAGAGAAAAGGGTCTAGAAAAAGATAAGGTAGGAGAGAAGCGGAAGTTTGAAGGATCTTCGAGGCCGAACAAGGAAAGCAAATTCTCAAAGCTTGGAGGAGCAGATGGAGGTGAAGCAAGATGGTGTGATAGATGCAAGAAGAAGCATGGTGGAAAGTGCAACGAAGAAGTGACTTGTTACAAGTGTGGGAGGACTGGTCACTATTCCAAAGACTGCACGCACAATGGCAAAGTATGCTACGGATGTGGAGGCAAGGGGCACATGTCCAGAGACTGCCCAAGGAAAAATAAAGCAGCAAGACCAGAAACGCCACCAAGGCCGAGGGCATTTCACATGATCCTTAACGAGGCAGAAAACCATGCAAGGAATCAAGAATGAGGACTTCTTACCCGAAGATCGGATTATGCAGTAGCCATAGTTTCGTATGATGTAGCCTAGTAGAGGCATAGTCTAGGGTGAACTTGAACACCTATGTAATAGTTTCGAGAAATAATAAAATCTTCGTTTTGTTATCTGGTGTGTGAAATTGTTGTGTGATTTGTTGCATGGTGACTTGGGAAACTGCGAGACAATACTTGGGATGAGTATGAGTAGGTGTGAATGGTAGTAGAGGCCTATACTACCGGAAGCACAGGACTCACACTTGGATCAGGGAAAGTCACAAGGTTACCAAGAAGCCAGTAATTGATTTCGTTTTATTCAAGTATGTCGTTACCATTGTTTCGGTAATGACTAAGAAGATTGTTGTTATCCCAACCCTAGTGGTCGTATCACATTGAGTCCGAATACAATGAGTAGGTTACGTGGTTCAGAGAACCAAGTTTGATGTAGCGTCCGACTTAAACCAAACAATTGAAATCAAAGCGATCAATAGAAGTATCACGATCGTTGTTAAATAAGTTGGTAGCTAGAAATGCTACATGTTAAAAGATGATTATATCACATTAGATGATGAAGGAAGGCATATTCGATTCCGGAATTTGACTCTAAGAGACCTGAGTCTAAGCATTGCTACATACGATGATAGGTCATTAGAATATGACATATCGGTCAATTGTAGTAATCAAATTAACTTATCCTAAGTTTATTAAGAGGAAGAAGGAGTCTCTGATAAAGAATGAGGTCGTGACACGAAGGTCATGATTGAAAGTCTAACGAGCAGGTGCAAGACCGAGCACCGCCTGCAGTCAAGGAGTCCAAGAGTTAGATACTCGTTTGAAGCAACATAGAAGCTACAGTTATTTCCTAGGGTGAAGAGATAATGTATGGAGCCATTATACAATCCTGTTTCGTTGATGATTCCGGGACGTAATCATCCTAAGGGGGAGATAATTGTAACGCCCGTAGATCCGGGCAAGTCAATTTAGAGGCAATATGGGTCGAAAACGACTTTTCGGCAAAAGATTATTTAGAATAAATAATTTTAACCAAGTTATATTATATGTCACAAGGTTTCCGTACATATAAAGAATGCCGAAATCTGAGTTATAACGAAGAAGTTATGGCCCGTCGAAGTTTTACGGCAAAACCGGCACGGCACCGGGAAGCGTAAAAAGTGAATTTATGATAGAAGACTTTTTAGCCTTAGTTATCTAAACCAAAGTCATAGATTATGTTAAAATGAGAAAATCCATAAAAAGAACGCCCAAGTCTGACTTTGTATGAGGAAGTTATGATTTTTCAAAGTTTCAGCTTAGTAGTGTACAGCCCGAAACTCGAATTTTAGTTCGAGCGGTTTTTGGCTTACGCGACCTAAATGAGAGTTAAAGATCTCATTAATAGGAACTCAACAGTAAAAATATGGACAAAAACGGAGTTCGTATGAAAGAGTTACGAATTCTTTGCGGTCATTTAACAGTCTAAACGCCTCCTACTGTTAAATTTATGATCGGTCGAGAATTAGCCGATGGAGCCAAAATGAAAGTTGTAGATATTATTTTTACCTACGCATGGATATAAAGAACGTCGAAAATGGAGATAGTATGAGATAGATATAGAGGAAGCTTAGTCGCTACTTTTCGAGCGCGGCGAATTCGATACAGTTTTGTAAATCCGAGATAGAATGAGAATTAGCCAACGAGGTCTAAATGAGAGTTGAAGATCTCATTAATAGGAACTCAACAGTAAAAAGACATAAAAAAATGGGGCTCGTATGCGAAAGTTATGGACGAAGCTTAGTCCCTACTTTTCGAGCGCGGCGAATTCGATACAGTTTTGTAAATCCGAGATAGAATGAGAATTAGCCAACGAGGTCTAAATGAAAGTTGAAGATCTCATTAATAGGAACTCAATGGTAAAAATACAGACAAAAACGGAGCTCGTATGCAAAAGTTACGGACGAAGCTTAGAGACTACTTTACTATAAAACTCCTATAAATACAAGGGAGAACTCCTGATATTTTCTTCACACCATAAGCCTCTCTTTCTCTCTCTAACTTCTCTCTAGCCTCCCTAAACCCCTCCCAAGTCTACGGAACCTCCCTAGCACGAGAAGAAAGCCCCGAAACGCCCGACGGCTCCGAGAAGAAAAGCTTTCAGCTTGGAAACGCTGCTCCTGCGAAGCCCGGTTTTTAATAAAATCTCGTTGTAAGTGAGCTACGCCTATACTATATTTAATATAGATTTTATTTAATTATAGTAACATTATTAGGACCTTAAAATAATTATTTGGGCTATTATTATGAGTTATATTGAGTGTTATTTAACGCTTATATAATAGTAATAATAGCTAGACTATTAATTAGTCGTGGTTAACGTTAAACACTAAACCCTAGTGGTATTGATACTAGGTTTTGTCGAGGAAAATTGTTTTGAGATAACGAAGTGCTGTCTGAGTTCGGAATCACCACCTAATCAGGTGAGTGCATAGTCCCTTTCATCTTACACATAGATATGAAGTATTTTATATAAACTACGTGCTATGTGTGCATATTATCTGAATACTTGCTGTCTATGCTGGATGAACGTTTTATACATGTTTTAAAGGATTTAAACTGTATACGTATTTTATATACACAAATATGTTGCGTATGATGATGGGTAGATGAATGATGAGAGATAGAAGATGACGTGAGTATACATTGGCAGCTATAGACTTAGTGCCTATGGGACAAACACCGGTAGCTATGGACTTAGTACCTGTTAGACGTTGGTAGCTATGGATTTAGTACCTGTTGGGAATTGGTAGCTATGGACTTCGTACCTATTAGTTAGACACTGGTAGCTTTGGATTTAGTACCTGTAGGAATTGGTAGATATGGACTTAGTACCTGTTGAGCATTGGTAGCTATGGATTTAGTACCCGATGAATAGACTATAGCAGCTATGGAATTAGTGCTTTACGAACGAATATCAGCAGCTATGGATTTAGTGCCAGTCCTATAACCCTGGAAGTAAGGGACTTTGGAATAAACGAATGCAGAACAGATGAGTCTTAGGACACTACTAGAAAAACAGCCTTTTACGACGCTCATTGCGCGTCGTAAAAGGCTCAGACGACGCGCAAATGCGCGTCAAAGAAGGCCCTGTCATAAAGAGAGACGACGCGCATTTACGACGCTCATTTACGACGCGCAATTACGACGCACGTTTACGACACGCAATGCGTATCAAGGAAGGCCCTATCATAAAGGAAGACGACACGCATTCGCGTGTCGTAACCTTACGACGCGCGTGTTAATGACACGCAATGCGTATCAAGAAAGCCCCTGTCAAGAAAGGCCATGTCATAAATGAAGATGACACACATTTTTGCGTATCGTAAATTTAAATGTTTAGAAAAAATATTATTTATAGATTTACTTATTTTCAAATTAAATTTGTATTTAATGTTTCATAATAGAAAATAAAATATAATATACAAAAAATAGATTCCATTGCATAAATTTAATGTCATACAAATAATCGTTCCATGGAAAGATAAAACAAATCAATAGAAGTTGTAACAAAAATTTACAAACTAATTACATAGAAGAAATATGAAAAACTTCAAATCCCTGAGATTAATAGTTCTAACAAAAGCTTCACATGAGATACATACAGTTGGACCAGTAAGCTAGGATGTTCCCGAATCGACAACAGTAGCTAGCACAAGAACACATACACGATATCTTCTGCTAGAATTCACAACTATAGTTGCAGCCGTGCTCCTTCTTCTTCTTCTGAACTCATTTCTTGCAACCATTGCTGTAAGCCTAGTCTGAATGGATACAACAGGATGTAAATGCTTGTATGATGTTCTTCCTGCACCTCCTTAAATACTTTTAAAGGACATGAAAAACATAACTACCAAGGGCAAAGCCAAGGGCAGGAGATTCTCTATTCTAATGGACATCATAATGTAAATAGTAAATAGTATATACCATTTCAAGATCATTGTCCATATTTGCCTTGTCAAGGATAACCACAAAAGATCAAATCTTGATAGATTGGTTGGAGTTCTACGTAGATCATATCTCCCCCTGAATCATCAAACAAAACATTCAAAACACAATTTAAGGAATAGATGTAAAGATAAAAATACCACTACTACTCCAGCTTTCTCCAAAACTACAAAACACAATCAAAATTATGATCAAAGAAAGTGATTATACAAGCATCCAATCACGAATATAGCATCGTGCTTTTATATTTTTCCTATTAGAAAATAGCACTCTGAAAAATCTACCCAAATTTTCACTTATTGGGACATTGTACTGTGAAAAACCTACTCAATATAGCAACAAAACAAATCTTTATTACCTGAGCACACCGTGGTACCTGTAGCACATACCAGTTCCTTTCGTGAATCCACTTAGGTTGATCTAACCGGCATGCAAAATGGCTCTAACAATTCTCTGGTTCACTCTCCACATTTCTTCACCAACATCATCATCTTTAGCAATCCATGGCTGTAATTCTCTCTCAACCTAACAATCAAAACAACATAGATTCAATTTTTTTTTAATATTGTAATAAGAAGAAATGTTAGGATAATGTTAGGATAATTTTTTTGACATCCATACCTAAGGAATACAAATTAATCCCTAGCAACCAATCTAAAGAACTGATTTTTGTTATTGTATATAGCTCTTCCCTCTGCAACAGTCTATCAATAACACATAAATTAAAAACAACTCTTTTGCTTTTTCAAATCTTTATTTACCTGAGCCCAACCGGACAATCAGTAACAGCATCAACAGACAACTCACCGGTATACCTAACAAATTGTAATACTAGTAAATAATGTAAACTGCAAGTTTCTTAAATAAATAGATTTTCACATATAAAGTGTTATCACTTTTAATTACTCTTTCAATCATTAGTCTCAGATTAATGTGTGTACACAATATTAAAAAAATCAAAAATCAAAATGCTTAAAGTTGTTTTCTTCTTCATATAGTTCACTAAGAAGCATTGTGCATACATATAAATGTGCATACGTATAAATGTTAAGATGATAAAATAAATTTAAAAAAAAATACCTTTACTGACACTGCATCCAAGATTATTGCTAACACGTAATGGATCAATAACATTAAAATGTTTGGAAACAAAAGTTTGCCCTTGGTTGTTCTGACCACCAGGAAAAACAGCATACAAAGAGCTACAAGCATCAAGAAATACTTTGTTCAACAACAATTCTCCACTGTCTTTACGAGGTGGCTCAGCTACAATTTTATAAGAATATGTCCACATCAGCATAAAGTCAAACATTGACTTCTGTTTATTATATTATTGAGAAGAAACTAGAAACATCATCATACACTATTACCAGTCACATCTGGAAGTGAGCTTACTGGCACAGGACCCCATAAGTTAACACAAAAGTTTTCCCAGTCAAAATTACTAACGAACTCCAGAAAACGGTAAAGTACCTGAAAATGCAGTGAGAGCATTCATAAACAAAGGTTCCAAATACATACCTGTAAAGGGTATGTTTGTAAATTGTGTGTTAAACAACCTCAAGAGGTCCAACAAAAGAATTGTTGAAAACATGGAATAATGTTGGTGTTAATCCAAACCAAGTGAAAGCCATGTATTTTATTCAGGGGCAATTCAGTCTTTTTGTTAGGAGTAATGGGGTATGACCAAGTAAATAGCCACGTTTGGCTCCAGAAAGTTAGTAAGCAGTCTTTCTAGGATAATTAGTTGCAAGTATCTTATATAAATATCCTTGTAATGGATTGATCATTGTAAAGGAATAAAACACAGAAAAATTGCCCTGCATCTTCTCTCACTCTTTTACTCTGTTTTTGTTGTGTGAAACAGGGCCTGAACCAACATTTGGTATCAGAGCGGGTTGAAGCTGCAGGTTTGAGAGTCGGTGTAGAGAAAGGAGGAGCAGCCCTTGGCTACAGGGCTGAGAACGGAAAAGAAGAATTATGTGAGATCAGCAGATAAAATGGTGAAGGGAGAGAAGAAGAAGAAGAAGAAGAAGAAGAAGAAGAACATGAAGGGGTTGAGTCAAGTGAAAACCCCAGAAGCTTTGCAGACCAAGAAGTACTCAGTCACAGCCAAGAGGAAGGGTCATACCTGGTTTGTAGCAGAAAGAAGAAAGACCGCTGCACAGCAGCAAATTAGAAAGAAGAATGAAGAATTGAAGATTGACTACTACAGTAGCGAAGGCTGATAGAAAGAAAGAAGAATGAAGAAAGAAAGAAAGAAAGAAAGAGAGTAAGAAAGAGGCCGGTTAATTACATGCTTACCTGAGAAAGATGAGAAAAAAGCAAGTAAAAAAGGCTTATCAAGGTGTGATTGGCAGAAAGAAGCATGCAGCAAGCAAATACTTTTGATCAAGAAAGATAGCATGTAGAAGACGACTGTCGAGGAAGAAAACAAGCAAGCAGGTCGAAGCAGCAAGTGTGATCACATTTGCTGATCAAAATAAATTAAGAATGAAAGCAAGTAAGAAGGCTGATCATGTTTGATGATCAGAAGAAAGAAACAAAAAAAGGATGATCAAACCAGGGTGGTTCTCGACTGTGGTGTGTTCCTGTTTCTGCTGTGGTGTTAATGGCTCACAGTGGTGTTGACAGTCTGGCTGTGATAGTGTGATCCCGAAGATAGCAAGCAGGTGGAGAAGAAAGACGCAACAGCAGAAAGTTGTTGTATGTTAGCAAGATTCGGTAAGCAAGAAAGCAAGAAAGCAAGAAGAAAGAAGAAAAGAAAGCAAGTAGCAAGAAGCAAGAAAGTGTAGCAAGCAAGAAGGTTGTCACATAGTTTGTAGCAAGTAGCAGACAAGACAATCATAGCAAGTAGAAAGTTTCGGGTTTGTAGCAAGTAGCAAACAAGAAACAAAATGCAAGAAGCAAGAATGAGACAGCATGAAAGAAAAGCAAGATAGCAAGCATGTAGTCTGTAGCAAGTAGTAGACAAGAATGAAATCAAGCAGCAAGAGCAATCTGTTTTGATTGAGGAAGAAAGAGAGAAGTTTGGCAGAAAAGGTTTGGATTAAGGGGGAGAATGTTGGTGTTAATCCAAACCAAGTCAAAGCCATGTATTTTATTCAGGGGCAATTCAGTCTTTTTGTTAGGAGTAATGGGGTATGACCAAGTAAATAGCCACGTTTGGCTCCAGAAAGTTAGTAAGCAGTCTTTCTAGGATAATTAGTTGCAAGTATCTTATATAAATATCCTTGTAATCGATTGATCATTGTAAAGGAATAAAACACAGAAAAATTGCCCTGCATCTTCTCTCACTCTTTTACTCTGTTTTTGTTGTGTGAAACAGGGCCTGAACCAACATATGTAAAGAACCAAAGTCTCAAGGGCATAAGTTGATATGAGCCCATGGTGAACACCAAGTATGCGGCTCTCATAATAACACCAGGCTTTGATTAGTATAATGCTCCTCTTAAACAAATGGTTATGGTTTATCAAATTATCAACCTCCTCAAGAAAGCACTTTATAATCTACCATAATGTTTTCAACAAGGCACTTTATAATCTTCACCTGTAGTTAAACAAACCATAAAGAAATCAGCTTGTAAACAAGTTGAGAAAAAAGATTGATAAGGGGGTGTACCTCAATCAAACACAAATTAAAATTTGCACAAGGCACTTTAATTTATTATTACCAACCATTTAAATCCCCCATTCTTTGCATTTATCAATACATTTGATTGCCAAAGCAGCCTCCTCTTGAAGTTGAAACTCACAGAAAACATTAGGGGTGTATATGTCTTTTGTGTTCTGGCATATAAAAAATGATAAGGGGGTGTACCTCAATCAAACACAAATTAAAATTTGAAGGGTAAATAAGTTGCTTCTTCATCACTGCATACTTGTATTATGGACGGACAATCAATCACCTCTTAAGTTACCTAAATGCTTTGCATTTGAACTCATCAGCAACGGTTTGTCATCATAACCTCCAAACATATCTGAATGTGATACCTGATATTTCTCAGTTGTATGATATTGTAAAGGTGAAACACTATTTGTAAAACCTGAATTATGTCTGTCAAAGTTATCTACATAATCAAATTTCAGTTCTTTGTGGATATTATTTGAAGGTCCAGTCATAAGGCCATGAGATTGTTCACTAGCACATTCCTTATTCATTGTTATGCACTTCTTTTCATATTGAAAAAACATGTGGACTAAATTCATAAGTGTCTATAAGGTTCTACTTATAAATCTTTCTATTTTCTGTTTTTGTAGTGCAAGGCATAATATAAACCTGGATAGCAGCAGTTAAAGCATGACCAATGTGTAGAGCTCCAGTAACATTAGGAGGTGGAAGAACCTGCATTTACACATAAACAAGACATCCATAACCAAATTACATTAATCAATGGTTTTTTACAAGCCACAAGCCACAATCCCAAAATCAATCTGTTTAAAAAGGTCTATAGAAACGTCACTGTTTATGAACATTTATAGACACGAAATAGCAGAGAAAATCACAAGAGACTCGTGATGGTGAAAGGAGGTTTAGAACTAAAACTCAGAATCTATGATTCCAAAGTCATGATAGGCTCTGCTTTATTTTCAATTCCATTTCCATCCATATTGTCTGTAACAGCAGGAACTCATTGGAGGGAAGCTTCTAACGCTTATGGAAGCCTTAACAGAACCTTTCGCCTCTTCACCATCATTTATGTTTTTCTCTTCTGCTTATAGAGATGCTTCCATAAGCACTGATAAGCCTCACTTCTACTCTCTAAGCATCTCAAACTATGCAGGTTTCAATGGCGATTTCCTTATCATTCCACAGTCCTCACTTCTACTCTCTAAGCATCTCAAACAATGACACTTGTGAAAACCTAACCGACATATGTCATTGAATTAATATAATTTAGCACAGAAGATTGTATCTTGAATAAATGGAATTTTGGTTTAGGAAAAGGTGAAACATCCGAACCCTAACGCACCTAAGAAATCAAACAAGAAGAATTAAAATAAGGGAGAAGGAACAAAGCATACCTGAGATGCTTAAAGAGTAGAAGTGAGGGCTGTGGAATGATAAGGAAATCGCCATTGAAACCTGCATAGTTTTTGAGTTAGGGTTTTCACAGGAGAAGATGAGAAGATCCAAAATCAAAATCAAAGCTATGAATAAAGGAGAGATTAAAGAAATAGAAGAACAAAAACATTAGGAAGAGAGAATAAACATAGCATATCTTAGTCGCGCTAGGGTGTGGAAATTTGAGCAGTCTCTGACGAGGTCACATGAGCCCGAGGTCGCCAGAGGAAAATACCCCTAAGGTCGTTGAAGGAGAAGTGAGCAAAGATGTTGCCGACGAGGTGAGGCGAGATCATCGATCGATTGTTGCAGAGGCCAGAGAGCACCAAGTGTTTCCGTTCTTGAAAAAAAGCCCTAGTCCCTGCGATTTTGTGGAATTTAGTAGCATTATCCTTGCTTGTCTTCTTCTTTTCTTCTTAAATCTAAATAACAATCTCTATGAAATCGCAGGTTGGCTTTTTAGGTTAGAGAGAGAGAGAGAGAGAGAGAGGGGAAGACGAAGAGGAGCCGGTTTTAATTTTCACATGGAATAGGCGGGGTTTTAATTTTTGGGGATTTCATTTCCCCCTTTCAAGAACGCGCGTTTTGAGTAAAACATAAAGCGACATTCACAGAGGGCGCACATTTTAGATAAAGTGCCCTCCGTGTTTTTATTTTTTTTACATGAGACACTAATCTAAGGGCACGCAATAATGCGTGACATAAATCCTTCAATTTTTTGAAGAGATGACACTTTTTTAATATCACTCCCTTTTGCGTAACATAAATCACCGAGTGTCGTGGTTTGCGCGTCGTTAAACGCTCTTTTTCTTGTAGTGGGAGTAAAGAAGATAACGGGGATGGGTAATTGGGTTAATTGTTTGATGATTGAACATAACAATTATATTATTGTGGGTTGAATATGTACTCACCAGGTTTCCCAACCTGACCCACTCAGTTTATTTACATCACAGGTGGCGATATGAAGTGACATTACACTGAGAGATTTAAAGAGATGTAGATCACTATTGTAAATAATTGTAAGTTCTGTTTATGCTTATGTTTCTGTATTAACGATGACATCCCAAACGTTTTAAGATGAATAAAAATACGTTTCTTCGAAAATGTTTTAATAACGTATTTATCGTGTTTTTCTGGGAACAAATTCCGCAACATTTTTATAAAATGAAGTACTCTGATTTTTATAAAGCATAAACAAAATCGGTCTTTTCTGACCGTGATTTTGGGGATGTCACAATAGTTGATCAGGCTATATCCATTCTAAATCTGATTACATAACTACCTAGGCCTACTCGTAATGTTAAACTTATCTTATTATTTTTTGTATTGTTCTTGTTATGACACCGTTCTAGTATGTATGTATGTACTTATACGTTATTAAAAATATCATTATATTTTAAAAGTATACTTGTACGAAATGTTTTAGTCAGAGAGTTTTAGTCCATTTGTATTTATAGTTGTATATCTTATATGGTTTCATATACTTAGTTCATTGTAAACAATGATCTGATACCAAATTGTCACACCCCCAAACCAGTATGACGGAAACGTCTGGGGGTGGATGAATTTCATGAATAGTATCACAACATAATGTACAATAGTGATCAAAGCAAACACAACCATCATAAATATAATTGAGAATGTTACATTGTTTCCAAGTATTGTATGTTTCAAACGAATTACATTATGATGAAAAAAATAAATACTATGACGGGATAACGTCCCATCCTCAAAAGCCTTGTGGTTAATTGATTAATGGTTTCATGAGAATACAAGTAGTTTTGAAAGGTGTCAACAATTTAGTTGGTGAGTTCATAAGAGTTTTGTATGTGAAAAATCTGTAACTTTTTCCTTGTAAAATGATAGTGTATGTTTCCAGAAAATCCAATATTTTCTTAAAAATGAGTTGTTGTCTTAGAAATCCTAAGACCAAAAATGTATAAGTATTTCTATACTTCAAATAGTATTATGTAGTTTTATTCTTATATAAAAGCATTTGAACGCACGTTACCCCGTAAACCAAATGTATTGTTGATTCCCCATGTGAGTTATTACAACCATGGTAAAACCGAAGTTGGCCTGCTACAACATTCTTCATGCGTCAGAATGTTAGAAATTTGTCACCCCAGACCTGCCGGTCTAGCTGTAGCTAGCAGCTTAGGTGCAGGATTGTCAGTCTCATATAGATCTATACACAAGTGTCACGCTCTTTTACCGAGAATCTAGTTATATTCAGGACTTTAGTATGTACTCTAGTAGGTACGGTGAAGACTTTGTCCCACATAATTGTTTCAACAAGTTTATGTATTGTGTAATGAAAACCCTTGTAAGTGTAAATATCACCTTTCCATAGTATTTACATATTGGAAAAAAATAATTATACTTTTATATAATTATTCGTCTAGTCCCAAAATGATAAAATAGTATTAATGACCAATAAACTATACATATTATAGTTTCAGATAAATGTTTTGTTGTGCCAATATATACTCACATATATACAACTTAACATGTTTAGATGTTCATAAATAACATATAATTTACATCTAACAGAAGTATATGAACATTTAGTATGATGCAGTCAATTTTCTAGTTTTTAGCATTTTTTCATCACTAAACGGTAAATATTGAGTTATAAACTTGGTAAATTTTATTTTTACCTTTTTTTTTTGTAGAGATTAAGTCAAGCTATCCTTATATGTTTAAAACCACATATTTTAGGTCAAATCTCACAAAAATGGTACCATAACCTAGTCATGACCATTTTTGCTAGAAAACCCTAATTATACATAAAAATGGTAGGTTTTTGGGTTTTCTTTTTGTAAAACCAAATCTTTGGTATTTATAACTATTTTCATAACATATTCCCAAAATGGCATATTTTGATTTACATCCCACAAATATGATGTAATAACTTGGTTAAAATCATTTTTGCTAGAAAAGTCATATTATGTTTATAAACCCTAGTTTTTTTTTTTTGTAGTTTCTTTTTTATGACTTTTCTTAAGAACATATAGCATGTTTATACTCATTTTTCATAGATTTGCATTTTAAACAGCATACCACACATAAAATGTTCATAATGCTAGGTAATAACATTATTTCATGTAAATAATACTTTTACACAACTTGAAGACAAAGCATGTATACTACACATATGGAATTGCTATGTGTACGCTTTTAAAATTGTATACGGTTAGGAGCTTATAGCCTCAGAATGATTGAATTGGCCTTATTTCCTGTTCCTTGTATGGTTGTGGTCCTAGGGTAGAATATTTTATTCAAAAGTCTATTTGATCCTTTTCTGTGTACAATTTGCGTGCATAAAGGCAACCTGTTATGATTGGTTTGATTAATATGAGTAGAGTAAATCTTAGGACAGTCTGTGATTGATGTATGTTGTAGTTTGTGGGATATGGTTTAGTGTTGGGACGAATTGGAGTTATCAGGTAGAGCATTGGGGAAAGGTATAGGTAGGTGTGGAAGGTAGTATTGGGCCTGTACTACTGAAAGCACATGGTTTGTACCCAAACCAATGTTAGATCTAATGACTTCAAGGAGGATCGGTGTGGCAAGATCCCTTATATGGAAATCCTGATAGTTATGATTCATGACATTTCAGTTTAGCATGGTGGCGACACGATTTAGAGCAGGGGGGTCAGGATCGGGATCTGGATCTGGGGCAGGATCATGCAACACTACCGATCTCATTGATGAGAGGCTACGCGAGCTTATTGCAGCTAAGGTTACCAGGGGAATCCTTGACGTTAACCCGGTCATTTTTGGGACGATCAAGGAAGGTATGATGGAGACCATGGAGGAGAGGCCCAAGGCATTTAGGGCTGAGATTGCTACGGGTCAGGTTGGGGCCCGAACTCCCTCATTCTGGGTGTTTAAGACATGTGGGCGCCATAGTTTTTTTGGGGCCAGGGACCCCATTGTTAGCTAACGCTAGGTGGTGGATATCGAGAACACCTAGCGCACGAGTTCTTGCCCGGATACGGTAAATGTGGGATTTTCTTTGAAACATCCCAAAATACGACCCAAAAAAATTTTGTTGAATAATTACTAAAACACCATGATAAAATCATAAGGTAACCTCGTACGTCAATATCTCACAAAAAAAAGTAAAGTGTTATGAGTAAACTGTATCAAGACTGTATCAATCATATCTATGAAAACCAAAACAACTCCCAGGACAGCTGAAGCTGTGGTGTGTGCGATGCCATCAACCCGAGCTCTTCCCTTTGCTTGCGGAAGTACTTGAAACCAAAACTGAAACTGTAAGCACGAAGCTTAGTGAGCTCCCCCAAACTACCACATACCATATAATACATATAAACACATATTGGGCCTTGCCCACTGCGTCGGACCGAAGTCCGGAAACTGCATCAGACCAAAGTCCGGAACTAACCAGGGCCTTGCCCTCTACATCGGATCGAAATCCGGAACTACTGAGGCCCTGCCTCCTGCATCGGACCAAAGTCCGGAACTAACTGCATCGGACCGAAGTCCGGAACTAACTGCATCGGACAGAAGTCTGGAACATACTGAACATGGCATCACATAAGCATATCAACTAACATGAGCACATAGATAGCATACTACATCGGGCTGTAACCCGGAACACATAACACAAAATCCTGTCTGAGCCACGAAGGCATCAAACATACTAGAATCTGCATCAGACCGAAGTCCGGAAACTACTGCTAGCTAAACGGGCCGACATTGTGGCCTTAGACCCGTTCCTACTGAAAGGAAACTCACCTCGTGATCTGGCTGGTGAGTGTGTGGCTCCGGGAACTATCTGCTGCTGCTCCGGTATATCCCCAGCTACAATTCCACAAATACAATCAATCAAATACTAATAACTATATTAGGATAAAATGACTCTTTTACCCCTGGCTAAAGTCAACTCTCCTGGTCAGAGTCAACTTTACAGTTGACCTGACTCGCCGAGTTGGGCCGCCAACTCGCTGAGTCCCTACTCTCATTTCTCAACCCTGCTCGCTGCTACTCGTCGAGTATGGCATACACTCGACGAGTTCCCGTTCTATATCAACACTCAGGTCATCTGCATCCGACTCGCCGAGTCGTATGAACAACTTAACAAGTTGTTCTTGAATCATAAGAAGATTGCCTTGGACTCACCGAGTTGTATGAACAACTCGTCGAGTCCCTCCATTGCTGAGTCTAACCTCTAACTCACTGAGTCCATACACTACTCACTAGTCCCCACTCGGAATCACTCAAAGGGGAAGAATCGGGGACTCGCGACTCGACTCGCCGAGTCCGAAGAACGACTCGCCGAGTCTTATGCATGCAACTTCTAAAAACTCGATTCTGCTCAAAACCACTGCATACAATATATAGATCTGAGCTCCTAAGGCTAGTTAACCATGTAAAGTTCCCAACTTTACGTGTACAAAAGCATACAAAAGGGTATAAAGGCTAGAAAGGCACTTGGAAGAGTAGATCTAGGGCTATCATGCAAAATGGCTCCATAAAGTTGATAGATCTACGTTTTTGGAACTGAAACATGGCTAGATTCGAAAGCTAATCCATCCAATATAATTTCTCTACTATGAACAAGCTAAAGAATGGGCTAAATATGCTTATAAAGGGAAATCTATCAACAAAACGGGAAGAAACTGATCATTACCTCAAAGTACTCTAAGATGGAAGCAAGGACTTGGATCTTCTTCTTCTTCTTCTTTGGATTTAGCCTTCTTCTCCTCTTCAAAACTTCAAGAATTACACCAAGAATGCTCAAAAACTCAATGAGATGATTAGGGTTTGCTTAGATAACGTTTTGAGGATGAAAGAGGTGAGTTTGGGGCTGATAAGGTGGTTTAAATAGGGTGCAAACCTGGGGATTTAGGGTTTCTACCTGGCAGGCCGACTCGCTGAGTCCCGAATATGGACTCGCCGAGTCGCCGATCTATAAGCTGATAAAAAACGCGACTCTACTTGACGAGTCGGGACATAGACTCGCCGAGTTCCTCTACAAACTTCAAAAATAAATACTATAAAAGCAACGTACCAGAGACGGGTTGTTACATGCTTCTTGTATGTTGAGAGACAGGGCCCGAGATTGGTGGGGCGAGGTTACGAGCTAGGTGGGAGCAGTTGGTGTGGATGAGATGTCATGGGCCGATTTTGTTCGATGATTCGACTTGGAGTTTGCACCACCTATCGAGGTGCAACGACTAGTGAGGGAGTTTCATGACCTACAACAAACCACCGAGGCTGTGGTGGAGATCACCGCCAACTTTTAGGAGCGAGCATTGTTTATCCTACAGTATGCTACCGATGAGGATATGAGGCGGATGCGGTATCATTCCATGCTTAGGGATGATATTTGGGAGTTTGTGAGCTTTACAGGGTGCAAAGCCCTGAATGAGATGGTGGAGAAGGCCCGTGAGCGGGAGATGGAGTTGGAATTCCGCATGAAGCAGAAGCCTGAGCAGGCCCAGGCAGCAGTAGGTCAGGCTAAACATCCTAAGACCACGGATTCATCTAGTAGGGGCCACCAGGGTCAGGGCCGATATGCCAAGTATGGGAGATCGCATAAGGGAGCATGTGTGGGATAGGGCACGGTGTGTTATACATGTGGTCAGTCGGGCCATGTGAGTAGGGACTGCCCCAAGAAGGGCTTGACATGTTTCCACTGCAACCAAACCGGCCACAAGCGAGCCGATTGTCCGAAGTTCCATGGAGGGGGAGGAGCAGTGGCGGTGCCTGCGCCTGCCACACTGAGGATCATCAATGGCCGCCCTGCTAAGGCGGATGCCCCGACGGTGAAGATTCGCATATTTCAGTTGACTACCGAGGAGGCTCGGGCAGCGCCAGACGTTGTGGCTGGTACGTGTCTATTATTCTTTGTTCTTATTATTTGTATGACTTATGTGTACTTTATGCTTTTATAGGAACCTTTTTGGTCAATGGTATGCCTGCTAATGTCTTGTTTAATTCGGGTGCTACCAGATTGTTCGTGTCACTTTCGCTTAGCAAGAAGTTCTGGGACGTGCCGGGAACTTTGGATTCCCCGCTCAAGGTAGAGATCACAGATGACCGCACTGTTAGTGCAGTGAGGGTGTATCAGGATTGCGTCATGAATGTGTTGGGCGAGAGGTTTTGTGTGGATCTAGTCCTAATACCGTTGCGAGGGCTGAAGGTGATTGTCGGGATGGACTGAATGGGGGCCATCGGGGCCAAGATTGATTACGAGCGCCAGTTGGTTAGGGTTCGAACCCCAAATGGTGGAGAACTGGTTATTCATGGTGAGAGAGCCTCGTAGGGGCCAACTCTTAGTTCGTCTGCGAGGGCTATGAGATTTCTGCAACAAGGTTGTACAGGATTTCTAGCTTATATCTCAGATACAGGGATAGAGACCACAACGGATGTGGGTAGTGTGCCGACTGTACAGGACTTTCAGGATGTTTTCCCCGAAGAGTTACCAGGAGTGCCTTCAGAGAGGCAGGCGGAGTTTCACATCGACTCGGTGCCTGGTGCCGCCCCAATAGCAAAGGCACCATACCGGTTGGCACCACCTGAGATGCAGGAGTTATCTACGCAACTGCAGGAGCTGCTAGACCGAGGGTTCATACGTCAGAGCAGTTCCCCGTGGGGAGCACCGATCCTTTTTGTGAAAAAGAAGGATGGATCACATAGGATGTACATTGATTATAGCGAGCTGAACAAACTAATAGTGAAGAACCGTTATTCGTTGGCAAGGATCAATGATTTATTTGATCAGCTTCAGGGTACGTTGGTTTTCCAAGATTGATCTTCGGTCAAGGTACCATCAGATGAGGATTCGGGATAAGGATATACCGAAGACGGATTTCAGGACTCGGTATGGGAATTATGAGTTTGTGGTGATGCCGTTTGGGCTCACCAATGCCCCAGCAGTGTTCATGGATCTCATGAACAGGGTGTGTAGACCGATGCTAGATCGGTCAGTGATCATTTTTATTGATGATATTCTGGTATATTCTAAGACCAAGGAGAAACATGAACAACAGTTGAGGGAGGTACTAGAAACCCTGAGGGCGAAGAAGCTTTATGCAAAGTTCTCCAAGTGTGATTTCTAGCTACGAGAGGTAAAATTTTTGGGTCATATCATCAATCAGGAGGGTATTTCGGTTGATCCAGCCAAGGTTGAGGCTGTGATGCGATAGGAAGTACCAAAGAATGCATCAGAGATTCGTAGCTTCTTAGGTCTAGCAGGCTATTATCAGAGATTTATCCAGTATTTCTCCAAGATTGATGTGCCATTAACCCGCTTGACCAAGAAGAATGTGACCTTTTGGTGGGGAACGGATCAACAGATGGATTTTGAGACCCTGAGATGGAGGTTATGCGAGGTTCCGATCCTAGTACTACCCGAGGGGTTGGACGATTTGGCGGTGTACTGTGATGCATTGATTTCAGGGTTAGGTGCGGTAATGATGCAGATGGGGCATGTGATAGCTTACGCCTCGAGGCAGTTGAAGCATCAAGAGGCAAATTACCCTACTCACGACCTGGAACTGGGGGAAGTGGTGTTTTCCCTCAAGATTTGGAGGCACTATTTATATGGATTACGGTGCACCATCTATACCGATCACAAGAGTTTGAGGTATTTGATAGACCAGTAGAACCTCAACATGTGACAGAGGAGGTGGCTGGATGTGCTTAAGGATTATGATTGTGAGATCCTATACCATCCATGGAAGGCCAACGTGGTGGCCGATACGTTGACCCGCAAGACGGCGGGGTCCCCAATTGGGAACATTTGTATAAGGATGATGGTGATTTCTCCTTTGTTGGATATGATCAAAGAGGCCAGGTCGAGGGAGTGAAGAAAGAGAATTAGAAGATAGATAAAATACGAGGACTATATCCTTTGATTGTTAAGTATAGTCGTGGCCTCTTAACGCACTGTGGCCGGGTGTGGGTACCGATGACTGGGGGATTGAGACAGAGGCCATTAGAGGAGGCATACAAGTCCAAGTTCTCTATACATCCAGGAGCTAGGAAAATGTATAGGGACTTGAGATTGAGTTATTGGTGTCCCTGCATGAAGCGGGAGATCGCCTGATTCGTGGAGCAGTGCTTGAGCTGCAGGAAGGTCAAGGTCGAGCATCAGCGACCTCATGGAAAGGTACAACCACTACCCATTCCCATGTGGATGTGGGAAGATATCACTATGGACTTCATCACGAAGTTACCTAGGACGGTGAGGGGTGTGGATGCCATATGGGTAATCATAGACAGACTAACGAAGAGTGCCCACTTCATTCCGATTTCCGAGAGTATATCCATGGAGAAGTTGGCGGATATTTATGTACGAGAGATGGTGGCTAGGCACGGGGTGCCAGTGTCGGTAGTCTCTGACAGGGATGTCCGGTTTACTTCCAGGTTTTGGAAGAAGTTCCACGAGGAATTGGGCACTCAGCTACATTTTAGCACGACGTACCACCCCCAGACCGCTGGCCAGAGCGAGAGGACGATCCAGACACTAGAGGACATGCTTCGAGCATGTGTGCTAGATTTTGGAAGGAGTTGGGACACGTACCTCCCACTGGCATAGTTTTCGTACAATAACAGCTATCATGCCAGTATCGACCGAGCTCCATTTGAGATGTTATATGGTCGGAGGTGCAGGACCCTGGTGTGTTGGGACGACGTTGGGAACCGGGTCTTAGGGAGCACTATCACACCCTAAAACCAGAACGGCGGAAACGTTCTGGGGTGGAGGACGTCATGTCAAGTATCACAACATATGCAGTATAGTAATCAAAGTACAACAACCATTGCATTAATAGTAATAATTTTACATAGGTTACATTTAACAATAACATCAAAGTAAATATAGAGAAAAACATAGAGTGCAGCTCGGTACAAGGCTGTCTTCACAAAAGCTCCCGGAGTGTACCTGCCTACTGACGACCTGAGAATACAAGTTATTTTGAAAGCAAGTATCAGCATTTAAATGTTGGTGAGTTCATAAGTATTTAATGACATTGGTATAAATACATGTTTTCCTTCAAAATAATCACATAAAAGATGGTGGTTTAGAATTTACAGAGTATTAGAATCCTTTCCAGAAAATCCCATATTTTCTAATAAAAAAGTAGTCTTCTACCAAGACCCAATTGTTTTATGTTTAAACCAAAGAGTATATGGGACAGACACTCCCACATCCCGACCTGGTGGCGTTGTAGTGAATGTGACATTTTTCACCCCTTGTCTTGGTCAGCCGGGACTGTAGCTAGCAGTCGGGATGTGGGAGTGTCTGTCCCATATAGATCTATACACACAATGCCCTCTCTCCCTCCAGGAGACTCTGGTTACCAACTTGACCACGGCGAAGTCCGCATCATGAGGATGCATCTCGTATTTTAATTTCTATAAATCTTTCCTTTTACTAAGAGTATACGTTTTAGAGTATAGATATCACTAAGTTCTCCTTCATGAATGTTATAGTGGGTTTCTAAACTATACCTATTATAGTTTACTTGAGAGGTTATCTAGGAGCCTTTGCTACCCAAAGGTGGTGAATTCTACTGATAGAACTTTTATGACTATATATGTATACATGATGTATAACTAATATTTAAACGACCTTCGGACGGATAACCATTACCCTAAAGCCACATCCAAACAAGGAAAAGGAATTAAGGCGAGTTAGCCTTCGTAAGTCTTTTAAACATTACTTATATAACTATACATATACAGGCATGCATTTAACAATACAAGAGTATAACAGAAGTTTTGGTAAAACCTTTGGAAAAACTTATAAATGAGAATTTATTAAACTAAAAATGGATTTTTACACTTTAAAAGTGATTCGAAAACAAGATTTTAAAACCTTTAACTGGATGAAGCAGTTTATCATGCAAAAATCTATAAATAATGATTTATGACTTGATGTCAGTTTATAAACACAAGATTTGAAAATCCTTTGGCTGGATGAAAACAGTTGAACATACAGAAATCTATTTGCTAGATAGTTATTAATCACATGAGATTGATCTAATAACTTACTAGTTCAACTTGTATTCCCCTCCCCCCCCCCCCCCCCCCCACATAAAAGCATATAAAATCATTATAAGGTTGATTAAGGGGTATGAACTCACCTGACGTGGGTGATTCGGATGAATGGATGGTATAGGATGCTAAGTGTCAACTGAAGACTTGACCACACACGCAAATCCTATTTAACATGTAATGATACATTTAAGTATCTAATTAGTCATTTAGTAACTAATTATTCAAGTAAGGACATCCTAATGCATGAAAACACTTTACCACAAGTGCTAGGAGTACTAAAGATTGCATATAAAGAGAGTATGGCCTCACATTGGAGTTTACTCCTCAAATGGTGGCCCTTAGGGGTGTTTACTGTGTCAAGACCATTTCCCCCATGAGTTTACGGCTGTAAACTCATGGCAATGGTGTCATTAGGTGCTCAAAGGTCTTAAACTACTCAAGGAATTATGCTAGACTCGAATCAAGGGCTATGGAAGTGATTGGGGCTTGAAATGAACCCTTGGTGGAGTTTACCGTCCTTGGACCACTCCTTGGAGAGTTTACAGTCGTAAACACATGATTTTACGGTCGTAAACTCATGTTTGCCCCTTCCTTATGTGTTTTGGTGTATCTAGGCTAAGCATGCAAAGTTCTAGTCACTTATACAAGCCATTGAAGGTGTTAAGGGCATCAAAACACCCTTTTGGGGGTGTTTACGGTTTTGGGAGATCCCCAAACCGTAAACACATGTTCTTGGGGGGTTTTTTTTGGTGTTCAATCCATGGTTTAACATGTATTCTAAGCAATTAACCTGATGGGAGGAGTGTACTTACGATTTAGGTGCTTGAATGATCGATTTTTGGCCCAAGAACACTAGTGTTTTCTTGGTGTTCTTGAATTTGGAAGTGAAAAATGAGCATAAAATGACTAAGTGTCATATTTATACCCTTTGGGGTTTACGGCCGTAAACTCCATGTTTACATTCGTAAACTCCAAACTTTTGGAGTTTTGCAACTTACGTGATATACGGCAAACTCTAAAGTATACTTCCTTTTATTTATCTGCAGACGAATATAAAATAATATATTCAAACGGACTTAAAACCGGCCAAAAATGTTTTGAGATGAATTTGGCTAATTTTAGAAGTGCTTGACTACGGAGTTAAAACGAATGGAAATTTCGGGTTGTCACAAGCACCGAGGTAGTGCTCAAGCAGGTACGCGACCAGCTGCGGGTCGTATAGAGCCGTCAGAAAAGTTATGCTGACCGACAGTGATTGGACCTTGAGTTCTAGGAGGGGGATTTTGTGTTGCTGAAAGTGTCACCCTGGAAGGGGATTATCAGGTTTCGGAAGAGGGGCAAGCTGGGGCCTCGGTACATAGGCCCGTTCAGGATCACGGCCCAAGTGGGCAAGGTGACATATCGCTTGGATCTACCAGAGGAGCTTAGCCAGATTCACAACACCTTCAACGTGTCTCTACTTCGGAAGTGTGTCACTGACGAGTCCGCAGTCATTTAGTTAGGTGATCTTCAGGTGGATGAGAGCCCGAACTATGCCGAGAGGCTGTTTACATCTTAGATAGGAAGACAAAGGGTCTTCGAAACAAGGAGGTGAAGCTGGTAAAGGTGTAATGGCAGCACCGAATAGGCTCCGAATTGACTTGGGAGCCAGAGGAGGAGATGCGGGAGCATTATCCCAATCTATACATAGCTACAAACTTCAAGGACGGAGTTTAGTTCAAGTGGGGGAGAGTTGTAACACTCCAAACCAGGTATGACTTTGAAAACCTTGAAGAAATCCAATTTTAGCATATTAGTCCCTTGAGTACGTTGGGTGTACTTATGAGTACACTTAGTGTACTACGCATGGGTGATCGCGGAGGGGCAACACGTACGCTGGGCGTACGTGCCGAAGGACCAAACCCTAATTTTCAAACATGAGGCCTATTTAAGCGTTCCCTTGGACTTAACCCTATAGAGCCTCAATAGCCTTACAACGTTCTTATACTCCATATAAAGCTTGTGAGACCATTTTGAGCTTGGAAAGGTTGTTGGTGGCCATATTTACTGACATTCAAGATGGAGGAGTTGTCAAGGAAGCCTATAGTGTCATTTGGCTTCAATAATTTGCATACAATTGACGTTGAGGATCTTCTGGAGGTAAAAATCTTGGACCTTTCCACCTTAATCTCTAGATCTATCTAGGGTTTTCTAGTTTTGTCCCATTTGTTGATTTTGGATCTTCTTTTGTGAGTTGAGCAACCCCAGAGGATGGAAATGACAGATCTGAGGTCCTTTGGTTCGTTGCAACATAAAAATGGAGTCTTGGTGGGTATTTTGACCTCATGCTTGGGTTAAGAGCCTTAAAAAGGTCTTAATGGGGGTGTTGGGAACATATGAGACATGCAAAGGCATAAAGTTGCCAACTTTATGCCCTAGGTTGTCTTAATAAGATTAGATCTGAGTTTTGGACGTAAGAGAATTGAGTATTAAGCACTTAATGGAAAAAGTGTTTAATCTGTTAGTACGCTGGGTGTAACCCAGTGTACGCTGCACGTAAGTCCCAAAGACCCAGTACACTGTGCGTACCAGGGTGGTACGCTAAGTGTACGCACCATAGATGGGATTGGATCTGTTTTGGGGCTTTGAGCTGTTAGGCCTAATTTGGTTATTGGACTTGGTTGCATTATGAGAATAGTGGACCATTTTATCTGTTTTTGGCCATTGGTGTTATGGTAGGGTCTTATTGGACCAAGAGGCCCATTAACGATTTTGTACATGGACTTTGGGCCCATTAACAAAGAAAGGATAATTGGGTCTTTTTGGAAGGAATTGGGGTTTGGGTTTCCCTTTGATTATGTGATGTCCTAACATGGATTAATATTATTATTTAACATTGGAGGTTACAGACAGTTAGGAGAGCAGATTTTGGATTCGTCGGACAGAGGTGAGTTTCTTCACCATACCAATGGTTCGAAGGCACCAAGACCGACCCATTAATTTTTATGTATATGCTATTTGGATTATGTGATATGCAATGTGCTAGTTTTTTCTATGAATATTGTATGGAAGACCTCGGGGGGTTCCCGAGGCACTTAGGTATAAGAGCATGGAGGGTTTCCACGACATCTTAGGTCAAAGACCTCGGGAGTGTTCCAGAAGCACTTAGGTGTAAGACCTTGGAGGGTTTTCCTGGCATCCTAGGTCAATGACCTCGGGGGGTTGCCGAGGCATTGGGCTAAGACCATGCCAGAGTTCCCATGGCACCCGGAGTAAGACCCTAGAGGGTTTCCCGGGCTTCCTTATATGTTGGTATGCATGAATTATGTGATATGTATAACTGTTTTAGCTAGTATGATATGTTGTATGTGGTTTTTGTGTGGGTATGCTCTGGGGAACTCACTAAGCTTTCAACTTACCGTTTGCGAATTTCTTTCAGGTACATCTGAGCCCAAGGGCAAGGGTAAGGCGTGATGGCGCGATGTACTCTCTCTTTCTCTCACTAATACGTTATGGGACGCTATAATGTTTTTAAATAAAGTTGTAATGAATGTAGATTTGAAACAATTGTCTTGGGATTTCATGGTTTTTGTAAATGTGTTTGATTAATTAAAAATGAAAATTTTCTTTGAAAATTTGGGTCGTTACATGTAATTGTAACAAAACTAGTATATATGTGTGTAGAATCACTAGATTAGTAAGAAAAAACTTACACCAAAAGATAAAGAACCAACTTGTGTGGATTAAACATTGAGAAGAAGAGACCTTTTTCTTGAGGCTGTAGATGAAGAAGGAAGAAGATGAAGAATGTAGAGTAAAGGGGGGGGGGGGGGACTGTAAGTTTAAAGGGGGGAAGGGGGAAGGTGAGGGGGTGGGATGAGGTGGGGTGAGTATAGGGGGAGGTAGGGTGTAGGGGTTGACTTTTATTAAATATTATTTCTTTAATAAAGATGTCATCACCATATAAGACAAAGAGCGGTTTTTTTTTTTTTTTTTTTTTTTTTTTTTTTTTTTTTTTAAATAAAAGAATGGATAACTTTTATAAAAGTTGGTGATTTTTATAAAAAGTATGGTAAAAATGATGTATATTTACTTAATTTGAATCATTTAAATCAAATTATTATAAAAATTTCTAACATAAAAAATAATAACACTTTACATAAGAGTTAGGATAATTCTTAATTCTTTTCGTTAACGTTTGAGTGTTTAAGCCGGGTATAAAAGCTGTCGCATTTGGTGACGAATTCACCAAAAATTTGTATATGTAACATTTGTTATGAATTTGTCATGTAGTATAAGGTTTATGAACTCCACTACATAGTGTTATGAATATTATTTATATCCAATTATTATATAATTGAATTATCGAATTTTTACGTTACTAACCCTAATTAGGGTTTATATTCAATAACTGACAACAAGAGAGGTACTTTGTATTATAACCCGTCAATAGTACATTGATCAGTGAATATCACATTTCTCCTAAAATTCTAATACGAGTTGAATTGATTTGGTTGAGTTTTGTTGATTTTGTTTGACCAAAATTGACGGTTGTCACACCTCAAAGCACAAAAAACCGACCCCATGATAATTGGTACCACAAAACACAAAAAATGACCAAAAAAACAAATGAGACATTATATTGAACAATTGGAATGCAAATCAAATGGTACCCAAAGTACAAAAGAATCAATTATGTATTGCCAAATTCATAATTATACATAAACATAAATTAATAATTTTATGAACATAGATACACATCATTCTATTTGCAATATCTATCGGTACAAAATTTCCACATCAATAGTTAAATCGTTGGCGATAATTCAATAAAAAATCTCGCATGTGTTGATGACAAGAATTCAAGAAAAAGAAACATATTTCAGTTGCTTATTTACTTCATTGAGAACTGATTATTCGAGTGTGATTGTTGTAGTGTTTCGTACAATTTATGATTAGATGATATATAAAGGACAAGGGATACACTTCGATGCTTCGATTGTGCTTCTGGCTTCCTTAAGAACCGAGAAAATCAAGAATCACTTCAAATACTTGGTGCCCTAATTTACTTTACCATTTAGATTAGCTTCCCAAAATACAAAATACCTATAATAAGTAACCTTTTTAAAAATATGAAAAGGAGACCTAGAGAATTTTGAAGACATGAGTCATTGCGTAACTTGCCCCTTATTAGGTTGACCCCGACTATCTTAAACACCAAAAATCCCATACAAGGACCGGTACCAAATGTTGTAGAAGAATGTCTAATATGGATACCATTAGAGGAGATGAAAATGTGTTCCTTTTATGTGGGGATTAATCAACCCTACATCAAAACACCTTTACCTTACCTTAGAGGTATAATCCTAAATGATCGTTAATTATTTGACTATTTGATTTTAAATTATCTGAAAACGGTTCAAGGTTTATGATTTTATTCCGATGTTTTAATTTATATATATTTATTAGTCACGATAAACCTCACACATAACACGGATACACAAATTGATACAACATAATTTCTCAGATAAACCTAAATATATCGAGATTAATGAACCTAAAAACTAAAAATAAGTACAATAAAAATGACTAATAATGGTAAAACAATACTAAGTAGAAAGTTGATTGATCTACCTCTTATATTGCATAGATATCAAAGGAGAGGAAAGCTAAAGATTGACAATTAGGGAGGTTTATAACAAGATGACCAAACATCAAGGGAGGCAACTGAACTTTTTCACTTGCCAGACCATGAAAAACCGAGTGTGCCTCCGGGTCTCAATAAAGGCCTAAGAAGACCGAGTGATATGAAACCATGGTTTATTTCCTAAAAGAACCATGAACACCGATTTGAAAAACCAAGATCCGAAGCAAGGTACTGCTCCCATTGATAACAATCTCACAACCCTTGATTCAAGATTCAATCAAACTCTCCGTAATGTACAAGGGTATGCTCGTGTACCCATATTCCAACTCTGTAAATCGGCATCGTTTCTGACTTATTTCAGCAAATCGTTAGGGTATTAACGCCGGTGTTGTTAAATTTCTCATACTTGAAACGAATTACTATAGTTCTTTGATCAGTTGTAGAAATTAGTAATTTATGATCTGCTGCTTCAATTTTGAAATAGATGTTCGTACTTGATTTCATACCGGAGTGAGAATTTGCACGATTATTTATAGAATTCTTGGAATTAGGGTTTTCCTGGTTAATGTTTGTATTCGCGATATGAATCTTGTCGTCTCTAGTACTGAAAGAAAAAAAAAAGAACCAATTCTATGTTACTCTTGATCCTAGTTCGTTTACCTTGATGTGCAACTTAATTAGGATTTATCATTATCTAAAGTTGATTGTATGATTTTCTTGTACAATGTATATTTAGGATTTCTTTCAACATAGAACAAGAAGATTATTTCAGTTTTTTGCTTATTATGAATAAATGAAAGCACATTGGTGTTTCTTGCATTTAGCCTTATATAAAAATTAATAATTTATGAAATATGATTCTTGATTTCTTGTTTTTATCTAAGGTTCATAAAGGGTCGCAGCTTCCCTGGTAAAATCTTGATAACAAGATCAGATCCTGCTGATTTTACAATTCTACCCTCACCTCGTGTTGATAGCAGTCCCTCTGAGAATATTACAGGCTCAAGCAAACACAATGATGATACAAATGAGGTGAATTTTTGATAATAAATGCAGTTTTAACTCATAGAATAATAGATATATGAACAATAGAAATTATAATCCTCACATTTTATGGTTTATTATTTTTTTTTTCAACTTTTCTTTTTGTAGGATCAAGTTCATAGAAGTAAACCAGATGCAAACGAGTTAAAATCAACAATATCAAATTCTGAGAATACATCTAAAGAGACTCCAAGGGTTACAATGAGCACAAGAGCCACAGACACTGCTAGGATAATGAAGTTCACAAAAGAGTTGGGGGGCGTAAATGTCATTTTAGGTATTCCACATATTGTAGAAAGTATTTTCTTCAAATTGTTAAACTTTGTTATGATTTTAGGACTATTGAGGGGTCAAATATTCCAATAAAATTTGAGGGTTTTATTTTTTTGAGGATTCGAATCTTATAGAGATGAAGGAATGATTAGTGTTTTCATTGAAGAAGATGGAGGGCAAAATAGTCATTTTACACGACCTTTTTTGCCCCTATTTCATATAAATCAATATAGCACAGACAAAATTGATTCATTTACACTCATACATTACATTAATGAAATTCCCTTTTTCTTAGTTTTATTTTTTTAGTGTATTACTTTAATTTTATAATCTAGTTGTTTATATTTTTGTGTATAATATATAAAAACAATATTTATTTTGTAGACAAATTGCGTGAATTAGCATGGAGTGGTGTGCCACATTATCTACGCCCTAAAGTCTGGAGGCTTCTTTTGGTAATCTTAAATTTCTCACTCATTATCTAATTAATTATTTAGAAAAATGTAAAAAGAAAAAAAAAATGATCATCAAGATAAACGTAAAATGGAGACACGACATAATGCGATTAAATATTGTAATCTGTTAACCTATATACGAGTGTTACTTTTTGACTTGATATAAAAAGTCAGGGAAATGAAGTCCACCTTTTTACGATTTTGCCCTCGTATTGTATTTTGTGAAATATTTTATTAAATAAAATTATGTTTGTGATGAATTTAAAACAGGGATATGCACCCCCTAATTCAGATAGAAGGGAGGGAGTTGTAGGAAGAAAACGTGCAGAGTATTTTGATTGTGTTGCTCAATTTTATGATGTTTCAGATAATGAACGTACAGATGAAGAGATTAATATGCTTAGACAGGTATGCTAAGAAATAGCAATCTACTTTCATTTATTTTTTCTTATTAGAATATTATATTTTAAAAAATCTACTCGATTACAACAGTAAAATTTTCTATAATTAGATAGAACTAGTAAGTTACTACAAAAATGTAGGGAGCAAACCTGCAAATATACGAAAGTCCTGTGGCCAAAGTGTGAAACCAAAAAAGTGTAGGGATGAAAACGAAACATGGCAATATATTGCGGGGGGACGGGATGTGAATCTGCGAATTTTCTATTAGGTAGGGACTATTTTTGTAAAAGAAAAATGCACAAGGACCTTTTTTTTTTTTTTTTAAATTATGGGGATAGTTTTGGTAATTTGTTTTCTACATAGGGGCCAAACCTGCCAACATACGAAAATATTAAGCATATGGACTGGTTTTGTAAAGAAAACTTCACAGAGACGTTTTCTGTAAATTACGAAATTGTAGCTAGGGACTAAATCTACCGATATCCAAAACCTTTGTGCCAAAAATCTGAAATGCAAAAGTGCTTAGGGACTAAATTTGGTAAAGTATTCAAAACTTTGTGGCTAAAATCTGAAATACAAAAGTGCTCAGGGACTAAATCTGCCAATATCCAAAACCTTTGTGCCAAAATTCTGAAATGCAAAAGTGCTTAGGGACTAAATTTGGTAAAGTATTCAAAACTTTTTGGCTAATATCTGAAATACAAAAGTGCTCAGGGACTAAATTTGCCAATATCCAAAACCTTCGTGGCAAAAATCTGAAATGGAAAACTTTAATGTTAATTTCAAGTTTCAAATTAGACATAGTTAATAATAATAATAATAATTTTCTATGTACAATGTTGTAATAGGGACAAATTAAAGAAGAATGTTATAATCCTTTAAGTCCTTACTTTTTTTTTTTTCTTTCTAAATTTGTTATCATCTGTTTTTTCCACGTGTCTTTATTTTCTCAAATATTTAATTAATTATTTATGTAGATTGCTGTTGATTGTCCTAGAACTGTGCCTGATGTTACTTTCTTCCAACAACCTGAAGTCCAAAAATCCTTGGAGAGGATACTCTACACATGGTTAGAATTTCTTTCTTATTATCATTTAAAAAAGAAAAAACATAGTTATTTATTTCTCATTAATTTGTATCGACATTATTAACAAAATGAAAATAAGCTCAATACTAATTCTTTTCAACTTAACGGTCTTAATGTGGTAAGCTTATATATGAGTGTTTTCTTTTTTGAAATATATTTTTTGTTTTAACATTATTTATTTATATGGTTTCAGGGCAATTCGGCATCCAGCAAGTGGATATGTCCAGGGAATAAATGATCTTGCTACGCCTTTTTTGGTAGTTTTTTTGTCAGAACATTTAGAAGGAAGTGTTGATAATTGGAGAATTTCTGATTTAGATCAAGAAACAATCTCTAATATTGAAGCTGATTGTTATTGGTGTCTTTCAAAATTACTTGATGGCATGCAAGATCATTATACATTTGCTCAACCTGGAATTCAACGCCTTGTTTTTAAGCTCAAAGATTTGGTCACACGAATCGATGGTATGCACTTTAAAACATTGTTTTTTTTATTAGTAAATAAATAAATAACAAGTTATTTTGTTTTGAGCTTTTAGAACCTATCGCAAGGCATATGGAAGCGCAAGGGCTTGATTTTCTACAATTTTCTTTCCGTTGGTTTAATTGTCTCTTGATACGAGAGGTATATATGTTACTTGTTATTTTATTTTTCTTTTTATACTTTGATGTGTTATGTTTTACTTTTACAATGCAATGTCTTATGTCTTAATTAATATATAGATTCCTTTCCACCTTGTGAACCGTTTATGGGACACATATCTTGCTGAAGGTGATGCATTGCCCGACTTCCTTATCTATATATTTGCCAGTTTTCTATTGACGGTGAGCATTTTTATTTATTTATTCTCTAATAATCATCTCATATTTCTATTTGGCTTTTGTACTGCGTTTGACATTATTCTACATCAGAATAATGTCACTGGTAGTCTGGTACATAAGTTGCAACTTTTTGTCTCGATTTTCGGATGAGACAAAAAGTTGCAGGTCTGTCCATGGACATGGACATAGACAGACCTGTCACAGCCCACTACATGAAAAACACAGTACATTAGTTCTGTCTAGTCATGTAATGGATTGAAATTGATGTCAATAGGACAAAAATAGTAATTTTCGTCTGACTTTTGGATGGGACAATAAAATACATGTCCCATCAATATGAATCTCACCACAGTACAGATTCTGTTATATACAAAGTTTGTTCTGTCATGTCATGTCATGTGATATATGAATTTGTATACTGTAGTGGTCAAAAGAGCTCCAAAAACTCGATTTCCAAGAGATGGTGATGTTTCTTCAACATCTACCAACAGAAAACTGGGGTCACCAAGAACTTGAGATGGTCCTTTCAAGAGCCTTCATGTGGCATACCATGTTCAATAGTTCTCCTAGCCATTTGGCCTCTTGAGAAAGATGTTTGTATACTTACGAGCTTATTCAGTTTTCTCGTTATATTTGTATAATGATTACTCAGTTATTCATATTTGTATAATACAGTCTTGGATGTGGTTTCTTTTGTTGTATGTATAGAGGTTATGTTGTTGAGTTGTTTGTGTTCTAGAAACTTGTACAAGGGCTTTTTGTTGAAATGACCAATTTGTGCATCTCATTCCAAAATTGTTGATACATTTGAATGGATAGAGTAGTCAAATTCATACATCGTATCTTCCGATCATGTCTACTTTTGGGGAATTTACTTAAAAAACTACATTTAAGCCCAAAAACTAGGAAGCTGTTTTTTGATGATGTGGAATAAGTTACTAGTGATGTGCCATCTATATGCAACATTTAAGGGCCTATGGTATTAATGACACAACATTTGCAAATTTAGTTCTTAGTAGTTTATAATGTTGAGTAAAGTTGTTATTATTTGATTATTTTAACCCTAATTAAGGTCGATTCATGTGAGTTGAGTAGACATGTCATAAACAACAGGAAAAGGTCAAGGATGGCTGAATTGTAGCGACTATGTCTTCATGTATGTTTCTTGGTGGTTTGGATTTTAGCTAAATAGAGAATGTAAAGATTAAAGCAGAGTTGGAGGCTTCAAGGTTAAGTGCCTCAAAGGTTGTAACCATGAGTTTGAAAGTTCAAGAAGGCGAATGAAACACTACACCATTTTCGTAGGAGAAACACACACAAGCCCAAGTTGTAAGGCAACTCGATTTTTTTTCCCTATAAAATCATCCCATACCATAACCTGGTCTTCTGTTTCTTTTAAACCAAGAGCTTCTTGAGATGATTCTTCCCTTTTTTGCAATTTTCAAACTCATTGTCATGGGATTTAAGTCACTTACTTTTTGCATTCTCTATTCCAAGATATCACTTGTATCTCTTTTTAGAAAACCATAACAACCACGAAACCTAAATGATAAGCCATTGATTAAAATCAATCATCCTTAAGCTTCCCCATGTTTATGGTAGGGCTACTAAGTCACTCAAATCATACTTGATCTTAATAATTATGATCAAAATTAGGGTTTGAATTATTAACCGATGTGTTCTTATCTAACACTATTACCTAATAAAAATAGTTCATCGTTTATACTTATTACGCTATGGTACCGGTAAGTAATATTAATAAATTGTTTTCTTTCAATTTATTAGAAACTCTTTAGTAAGGTGTAGGCTAAATAACACATTTATTCTTAATTTTAATGAAAAAAGTCAATAATATATAATTAAGATGCCATTTTGGGTCCTTTACATATAAGTAGCTAAATTTGCCAAATACTAAAAAACAACTTATCAACTTATTACATTTTGGTACTAATCAATCGATTTTGCAGTGCGTTTATTACTGTAACACCCGTTCCTCAGGTATATTTTCTTATGATTTTTAAAGTTATAATTTTTGAAAATTAGGAAGTACGTAGGGTGTAGATAATGAAGTACGCAGGGCGTAATTCATTAATCTCATGCGGGGGTCTTACTCACTAAGTAGGGAGTAACCTTGGTTATGCAAGGCGTAGTGGCATAGAGTATAAACCCTAAATTTGGGGTTTTGAGCCATATTTAAAGGACCTTAACCCCTTGATACATTTCTTATGACTAGTCTCCATCCTCCAAAGCTGCCCTTTCGAAACCCCGACCACTTTTGAGAGATTTTGAGGTTCTAAGTGTTTGTGTGTGTGCCCCTTTGAAGAAGAAAATCCTTGTTGAAGCATCTAAGAGTCCAAGCCTTGTAGATCCAGATTCTTCAGCTTGTTTCCCACCTCCAAGAGGAATAAAGTTTCCATCTTGGTAATCTCTCACGATAGATATTATTATTGTGTATTTTATATGCTTTTTGTCCCATAACTTTGGTTCTAGTGAGTATGTTCTACTCCAAACCATTTGAAGACCATTTCCTGATGTTTTTGGGGTTGTAGAATCATAAAGTTGCAAGCTTGAACACCCCCTTTCACCCTATGCATGAGATCTTAAGCATTGGTACATTTCATGGACTTAGGGCTTGGTTTATTACTCATTTATGACATGAAAATGGATAAAGTCAAGGACTTTATCCATTAAGACTCCCCTGTGATTCTTATTGGGAAGTTTGAGGAGTTAACTGTCTGAATTGAGAGCTTAATGGAGCATTTAGCATTTAGACCTAGTAGATGGGGGCGTACATCTTACTATGAAAGTCATAGCTTGATGTTGACCTATAATCTTGTAGCTTCTACACTATGCGTACTGCAGTTGGTACGCGGGGCGTAGGAGGGTGGACCGTGGACTTTGACTAGTTTACTTTTGGTCAAAATTAGGTTTTGAGCATAGTTTGAAAATGGTACTTCTTTATTGTTGACAAGGTGCTTATTTTGTACCTGTCTACCCTGTGTGAGCTGTTATACTTAGCTGCTACTTGTGAGGTGAGTCTTCTCACTATATTTTTCTGTGTGGTAATTTTGTCTGTGACTAGCTGGGTCTTAACTGCTGATTATTTTTGTGTATGAATTGAATTGTATTGCTGATAAATTGGGATTTCTGAGAATCCCTTGGGTTGCTAATAATGTGACAACCGTCAAATTCTGGTCAATTCAAAGTCAAATAAAGTCAACAAGTCAAACCGGTCAGCTCAACTAACCCTTGTGTACTAGGACTTACGTTCAGTATTTACTAAACAACTCACTATTCTGATAAGAATCATAAATCGAAAAGTACGTACAACTAGATCTCTTTAACCTAAAAACAGCGGTAAGTGGCAAGCCAAACCGATAAAACAATGATGCATACTCATCGGGAGTGTGTAAGATCTTTAAACAAGGCTTAACAGGGTTTACGAACCATGCATTGCGATGCCAGACACTCACAACTGTCCCACATGAAATCTCTCTCAAATATCTCTCTGTATGAGAAATCTCTCCAAAAATGTCAAATCTCACCCAAATCTCTCCAAGTATGTGAAATCTCTCTCAAATATCTCTCTGTATGAGAAATCTCTCCAAGAATGTCAAATCTCTCCCAAATCTCTCCAAGTATGTGAAAACTCTCGCAAAAATCTCTGTGTATGAGAAATCTCTCCAAGAATGTCAAATCTCTCCCAAATCTCTCCAAGTGTGAGAAATCTCTTCCAAATCTCTCTCAAAAGTTTCCCGTAACTTTTTGGAATCATTCGGGTCATTTCGACCCTTAACCGGGTCAAAAACGGCTTAAAACGGGGCGAAAACGAGAAAAATAGGCTTTAGGAACCGAAACCAAGAAGAGGGGCCTCTTAGGACCAGAACCGAGCCTCTGTTGGCTGAGGCATGCGAGACCGAGTCTCGGTCTCTGCTCCTTCTCGGCCTCCGCCTCTCTGTTCCCTCTTCTCCCCTCTCGGTTCCTACTCTCCCTCTTCTTCCCTCTCGGTTTCTGCCCTCTCCTCTCTCGGTTTCAGCATCAGAAGGCCGAACCTCGGCCATAATTTGGAATTTGGTCACTTTTAGCCCATTTTTGATATTTTTAACATTTTAAGCCCGTTTTTCGTGATTTTAAAGCGGGATTTTCTCCAGAAATTATATTTTAACATAATAAACTCTAAATATTCATAATTTAAACATATTTTGATGAAAATCATTATCTAAATAATAAAAATCAAATGGGTGAATTATTAAAGGTGGAGTGTTGACTTTGCCTTATCCAATGTCACAAGCAACCACCCCACACCCACTCTTTGACTAACCACACCTCCCCACCTTACCTAGGTCACTTCAATGTCCCTTGCACTCATTTTCCACCCATTTCCACGTTTTTAGAGCTGGAACAAACATCCTCTCTCCTCATTTCTCTCATTTGCCTCATTTCACTAAGTATCAAACACCACTTTCTCTCAAACTTTTTCTCCACCAAACTCGAAGATTCAAGGCTGATTATCAAGTGTTCTTCCACATTTGGTAAGCATAATCCATTCTCCTTGTGATTATCTCACTTATTTCCACACAAATCAATGATACCTTACACAAACTCCATCATATTTGTGTTAGATCTTCAAATCTTCAAGCAATCTTCCCAAGTGTTCTTGAGTTGAACACCCCTTCTATCCATCATCCATCCCCTGAAATCACTCAAGGTGAGTTCATACCTCTACATTTTCATGTTTTCTCAAGTTTTCAGGGGGGGAATACAAGTTAAAACACCAAGAACATAACTAAAATTTTCTAACAGCCTTCGTCAGAAAATTTCAACTCCATTCACGGACTGTTTTGGACAACTTAAACATTTTATTTTTCAAAACTGTACAAGGTGAAAATAGTTCAAGTTCTTAGCTTTAAAATAACTACTTGCACATCTCCATACGATTTTTATACAATTTATGGTGAATTTTACAAAACTGCCTATCATTTCAAACACCAATCCGGACCAGTCTGTGATTATGGACTTTTTCACCCAAGTTGGAGGTCGTTAAAAATCGTGATAAAAATTATGAGTAAACTAGACACATTTTGTGAACTCTCGGAATTTACAGATCTAGTTTTCGACTTCGTATGATTTTTCTATGATTTTTCTAAAACAGTGCTGAAAGACTAAGAATTAATTAACAGCTTCTAACTATCAAAACACTTTGTAACATGTTGAGCAAAGTGTTAAATCTTTGATAACTTCATATATTACATGTATTTCTTGTTATGATATATTTATATAATAGGAAATTACTTGCTGAATTTATAAGAATCCTCCATCATAATCATTAGTACAAAACAAAGCAAGTTAATCATAGTTATATCGTACTATACGTTTGACTTACATAGAGTGGGATTCTTAAACGCCACAAAGAAATATACTAAACTATAATAGGTATAGTTAGGGTACATATACATTTCAAACATTTTAATAAACTATAATAGGTATAGTTTATTATCATTTACATAACATACTCGTACAAAAAGGGGGGTACAAATACAAAGTACCGGGTTTTTATACAAAAGGGGGTACAAATACAAAGTGCCGGGTTTATATACAAAAAGGGGTACAAATACAAAGTGCCGGTTTTTATACAAAAGTGGCACAAATACAAAGTGTCGGGTTTATATACAAAAAGGGGTACAAATACAAAGTGCCGGTTTTTATATAAAAAGGGGTACAAATACAAAGTGTCGAGTCTTTATACAAAAAGGGGGTACCGATTCAAAGTACCAGGTTCACTTAAGATAGTTATTATGATATTAAAACTATATTGCATCTAGAATTGTTAGACTTGAACTATAATCGCTGAGCGTACATGTTTGAGTCTTATAAGAATTTTGTCTCGATTGGCCTAGAATTAGTGGTGCCTGCCTCATCTCCTGTTCCTTGTTTGGTTGTGGACCTAGGGCAGACCCACTATATTCAACGTCTTATCTAATTTAAACCTTATATAACTTATATACGCTGGACGATTATAGAGGAACTCTACGGGTCATTCTAGGGTTCATTAACGCATCATAAAGGAATATTTCTATTCACACTTAACTAAGAAAATATTGGATTTTCTGCAAATCAAACTATATCGATTTTACAAGGAAAACGGGTTCTACTTCAAACAAAACTCTTATGAACTCACCAACTTAATTGTTGACACTTTTCAAAACTACTTGTATTCTCAGGAAATCAGTGAAACAGGAAAACTTCATCGCTTTGAGGATGGGACGTTAAACCGTCAACAATTTATTTTTGTCATCATAATGTAATTGAATTTGAATCATGTAAACATATACTTTGGTATAACTTTTTCAATTATATTTATGTTGGTTGTATTTACTTTGAGCACTATTATATTCGTTGTTGTGATACTGTACATGAAGTCCTCCACCCCCGGACGTTTCCGCCATCCTTGGTTTGGGGGTGTGACAAATAAACCCCGGAACATGATGCTAGTCCACAATGCATGTAGTTAGCCTATCGGGATTTCTGATAATCCCTATGGTTGCTGATAACCCATAGTTGTTTATTATGTTGTGTCGTATGGATATTTTATGAAGGAATAACTAAGCTTTATGCTTATAGTTGTGGATTCATGTGTTTCAGGTACTTCAAATGATCGCGGGAAGGCAAAGGCTTGACTGTACACTCAAGTTTGCAATTTTTATGATTTTCACCTTTTGACACTCTGATTTGGATGACCATATTGATGTACCTCAGATTTTTCATGACTTGGATTTTTATGAAACTTGTGGTCTTACTGAATTAAAAATGAAAAATTTTATGGTAAAAATCACTCTATTAAACGATCATCGTTAGCAAATTATATATATTTGTATTGCATTTATTGTTGTATTGTTTAGTATAACACATTTCTGTTTAGCCCATTGTATTTAGGCCTTCTCCTTTGTAACCTATATATGTTGTGATGAATGAATGGATGGGTTTCACGGGAAAATAATCATATTTCATGGTATCAGAGCCTGTTTCTTCAAAACCCTACACCTTGTCTACATCCTTCTTATCGTTGACCATCATCTTCTCATTCACTCTTCCTCTCTTCTCTTTCTTTCGCTCATCATCATCATGCCTGGACCAGAATCTCCCAAGTCAAAATCATCTCCAGTCATCTATAACAATCTATCCTCCACTATTAATATCAAGAATGTGGTTCCGCTGGTTCTTGACTTGGACAATATGAACTATGATATATGGAGGGAACTGTTTGAACTCCATTGTATAGGATATGGAGTCGTTGATCACTTGCAGCCTCCAAACGAAAAACAACCATCTACTTCAAATCCTGATAAATAGGATAATTTGCATTCCATTGTCAAATTGTGGTTATTGTATGGTACACTTTCTACTTCCCTCCTTCAAATGATATTCAAGAAGAAATTTTGTGCATAGGAAGTTTGGCAAAACATTGAGAAAGTTTGTCCTAATAACAAGGTTAGTAAAGTTATCCAAATCAATAATGAACTGCATAACATCTCTATGGGTAACTCTACGATTATCGAATATTGTAATCATATCAAAAACCTTGCAGATTTGTTAGATGACATGGATGCCAAAGTTCCAGAGGCCAATCTTGTTAGCTACACCTTGAATGGGCTATCTCTAAAACATCAATACATTGCCACCTCCATTTATCTAAGAGATCTCTTTCCTTATTTTCGGGATACTCGATCCATTCTTACTCAAGAAGAATTTCAGATCAAACATGATGAAGTTCTTCAGTCTTTCCAAAATCACTCAGATAACTCATCCTCTCTGACTGTCTTGGTCACGAATGGAACCCACAACAACAACAATAACTTTCGAGGATGCTACAGTGATGGCCGGGGGGTCTACAGCAATGTGGAGGTTGAGGTGGCGGTCATTTTGGTGGTAGGAATAATTATTTTGGTGGTCACAGTGGTAATTTTCAGGATGGTGGGGGAAATCACAGCTTTAGTGACAGTAATAGAGGTGTCGAATCATGGGTATTTGGTTGGTACTAGATTCCACCTGGAGCTGGTCCATCACAACAACCGGACCTGTTGCTTACTCCTCCGAACGGGCCTCAACAACACCAACATCAGTCCCAACAACAATCAGGCGATCAATTTTTTTAGCAAAATTCTAATGGCCCAACTCCATCACAACAAGAATTTCATGCTATACATCCCGCTGCCATGGCTCAATGGCCCGCTGCCATGGCTCAATGGCCCACAAATGCATCACTCGAAGCCACCGTAATCCCGTAAATATTTAACTCTATGACTCTAAATGACATGGTTCAAGCCTGGTGGTACATGGACATTGGTGCTACTGCTCATCTTCACTTCGATGCATATATTCTCAAGTATGTTTTAGATAATAACAATAATTCTTCATCATCAATTTTAGTTGGGGATAGGTCATCCATACCTGTAGCCAAAGTGGTTCATACCAGCCTTCCAAATCTATATCATACCCTTGTTTGCTTTTCTAGGTTATAAAAAATAAATGTAAGTAGAAAAACAGTAAAACCCTTAAGTTCACATGCAACCTATAAATGATCTATGTTTTCTCTATTGATAGTAATAAACTATGAACATCAAGAAACCCTAAAGGAAGACTAGAAAACCAAAATTCATATAGGGTTAGAGTATACATACATTTTGATTATTATAGAAAATAATTAAATCAAATCCTCTTGAAGTTCCTTGGAAAGCAAGCAGTAAAAGCTTGAGTGCCTCTAATGGCTTGTACCCAAAACCCTATTAACTAGAAGACTTGAAGAGATAGGAGAGGAGAACAAATTTTCAGCTCTTGGCTTGTGCAAAGGAGTTGTCGAAAATAGGTACCGTAGGGGTCTTATTTATAGCTGATAAGGAACCCTTGAAACCCTAATTTGAACAATAGAATAATATATTTTAAATTGGTAACTATCCAAGTCCTTTATTGTCACACCCTCAAACTAGACTGCGGAAACTTCCGGGGGCTTGAGTGACTTCATTCTTGTAGTATCATCGCAATATATATAATTGAAACAAAACATCATAATCTTCACATATGTAATATTACAACTGTCATTGTTTACATCAAGTATTGTATTTCAATATTACATGCCAAAATATCCAAAGTAAGTAGATAACATAAGATAACCAAAATATCCAAGTATTCTTGCTGACCAACCTGCTCAAGGATTTCCTGAGAATACAATTTAATTTGAAAATTTCAACATATATAATTTTGGTGAGTTCATAAGCATGTTGAGTAAAATGTTTTGTATTACTTTGCAACTGCCAAAAAATCTGATATTTTCTGAAAAATGGTTTGAAATGTTTGTGTACGATCTTGTATTAATGTACGTGTGTTAAGGTTTGTGAGAATATAAAGAGAATGACCCAGACAACCTGATGTTGTCTGTTTATGAAAAACGTTGTAATTTCAACACCTGGGAATGAGTATCGATGCATGCAAGTTACCGTGTTATCCATAAAAGATCGTTTCCCATAAAATTTGCAATGGTGTTAATTCATCTAAGTGAGCAGTTATAACCATACTTGATAATGACAATTTCGCCTCTCATGACATCTAATAGATGCCGACTTGTTTAAGGTACGGTTTGTCACCCTAGATTGACCTATTCTAACTATAGTGAACATCTCAGGTGTGGGGCGTCACCCTTGTATAGATCTACACACAAACTACAGACTATGTTTGTACACTCATTTGGTGCCACACGAAACATCTCACTAGATCCTTAATCGAATTTACGCGAATCAACATATAAGGTATATTCCAGGCCCAATAAACATGCAAGTGGACAGCTAAGGCCCACTAAACATGTCTATTATTTCTAGGTTCAATAGGAATGTGAATGTATATCCCGGGCCCAATATACATGTAAAAGGACAACTAAGGCCCATTAAACATGTATATTATTTCCAGGCCCAATAAGGATGTGAATACCGTGTTTAACCTGTTTTACCTTGCAATTAAGATAATTATGCCTTTAAATGATTGTGTGTCCTTTGCGACCTTCAACTATACTAAATATAGTTTATTACATTTGTTTGTCAAGACAATTATATATATATATATATATATATATATATATATATATATATATATATATATATATATATATATATATATATATATATATATATATATGTCACACCCCAAAACCAAGAATGGCGGAAACGTTCTGGGGCGGAGGACGTCATGTAAAGTATCACAACACAGTATAATAGTAAACAAGCAAACAACATCATCCATTGCATTAAATATATAATTTTAATACAAGCATGTTCCGTACAGTTATAGACAGCAAAAATGTAAATCAAAATAATAAGATGAGTCTTGAATGCGCTCCATCTTCTCAAAAGCTGGCCTTGGTACCTGTCTACTGATGACATGAGAATACAAGTTATTTTGAAAGAGTTTATCAGCATTAAAGCTGGTGAGTTCATAAGTATTTTAGTGTCGGTGGTTGTATCAAAATGTTTGAACGTGGTTTTAAGTATGAGTTTGTAAACGTTGGTAATATAAGTACGTGAATGTTTGTAAGTGTTTGTAAAAGTTTGAATCTCTTAGAAAAACCTATATTTTCTATTAAAAGTAGCCTTCTACCAAGGTGTAACTGTTTTGTATGTTCGTTTACTATAAAAGTGTGTAATTTTCCCAAGTGTAACTATCATTTTCAAAATATAGTTTGTACATTAATGTTTAAGTGAAAATATTACTAAATATGTAAAGGGTAAATTAATGTAGTACTGTAGTGTTGTATTATAGGAACTACTGCTGTACTAACTACCTTAAACCAGATTTATATTAATGTATCATGTGATTAATTGTACCATACTATCGATTGGATAAACAACGACAAATGTAGGTCGTAAAATGAAATGACGTTTGGCACCTGCAGACCTGCAGGTCCGGCTGTAGCTAGCAGCAAGGTGTAAGATAGTCAATCCAGTATAGATCTATACGCAAACTCACGCTCTCCCTTCAAGAGACTCTGGCAACAACACGGGCCATGATATTGAAGTCATGCTCCGATACGGATCACAATGGTTAATGTATTCATGTATATGTAGTGTAATGTTACTCATTCTAGTATCGTTGTATATGTTTTCTTTCTAGTATAGTTGTATATGTTCTCCTTCTAGTATAGTTGTATATGTTCTCCTTCTAGTATAGTTGTATATGTTATCTTTCTAGTATAGTTGTATATGTTCTCTTTCTAGTATAGTTGTATATGTTCTCATAGTAATAAGTATTGACTCATGAATGAACTGAATCATTGATTTAGCAATAGTATAAGTATGATCCTGTGTTACCCCAATGGTAACTTACTAATGATGTAACTAGTACGTATAAGCATGGAATAACTTTTATGACTATATATGTACACATGATATATAATTAATATTGAAACGACCTTCGGACGGCTACCCGGTATCCCACCAGACCACATCCAAATCGAGGAAAAGGAAATAGGGCGTGCGACCTTCCTAAGCCTTTTAAACATTGCTTATATAACTATACATATACGAGCATGCAATTTATAATAAGTATAAAAAAGTTTAAGTAAAAGCATTTGATAAGTAAAAGAGTTCGTAAAGCAGTTTGATAAACAGTTTGAACAGTAGTAAAATCATTGGTTTTGTAGTTATTAATCACATGTGATCGATGTAATAACTATAAGTATTCAACTTGTATCCCCCCCCCCCCCATAAAAGCATTTAAAAAATTTAAAAGTATTTCAAAGGTTAATTAAAGGGGTATGAACTCACTTGTGGTGAGTGGATTTGATTGAAGTGTCGGGTACGGTGCTAGATGACAAATGAAGACTTGTACACACGCACGAGCCTAGTTATCATATAATGAACATATATATAACTAATTAGACAATTTATAACTAATAAATTAAGTTGGGACACCCTAGAACATGAAAACACTTTGTTTCAAGTGTTAAAGATCACAAGGATTGCATCCGAGTGTTGGTAGGGCAAAACTAGAGTTTTTGGAGTCCAAGGGTAAACTCCCTTGGAGTTTACGGTTTTGATGGTCAAGACTTAGGGAGTTTACGGTAGTAAACTCTAGTCCTAGTGACCAAGTGTTGTTTTGAGGTTTAGCAAGCCTATTGAAGCATTTCTACTAAGTGGTTTGGCCTTTGGAATGGACTAGGGCAACAAAACACCTCCTTTGAGGAGTTTACGGCCTCATGGTATTTTCCTTTGGGTTTAAAATCGTAAACCCACATGGAGAAGTGTATAGCCATGTTTTCAAGTCCCTAACACAATTAGGTAAGTGTATGTGCTAGTTTCTAAGCCTAAGGAAGGAAAATAACCCATTTAGACACACTTTAGGGTGTTTACGGTTTTGGGAGATCCTCAAACCGTAAACACTTGTAAATGTTGGATTTTGGTGTTTTACAAGGCTTAGATACATCAAAGGAAGGTTTAATCAATTCTTGGAAGGCTTAAACATCAAACTAGGGTTAAACAAGGGACTTAGGCACACTTTGGTGCCATTTATGGTGTTTACGGCCCAAGAACATTCTTGGACCATGAACACCTCTAACCTTGTGTTCTTGACATTATTTCTTGATATTCAAATGAAATACTAGCTTACAATCACTCAAGGATGGAAACACTTACTATTAGAAGGATTGATTTGAGCTAAAAAGGCCAAGAACACTTAGTGTGTGTTCTTGGTGTTCCTGGTGTTTTGAAAATCTAGTCAAAATACAAATATGGTTGGATGATTAGATGTATAAACACTAGATTAAGTGTTTTACTACCTTGAAATGGTTAGAACACTTACAACTTTGAAGATTTGGAATTAAATCTAGGATGATACTTGAGAGAGTTTTTGGAGTTTACTCTTTTGACATTTGGGGAGTAAACACAATAACTAGAATTTTTGGGGAGTAAACTCATACATAGGTATGAGTTCACGGTTTTGGGTGATTTCTTAACCCAAAACATAAAAGTTTGATCGAGTGATTCTAATACGCGAAGTGTTTGCGGTTTTTGAAATTCAAAACCCAAGACAGCACTTTCTTTCACCCGTTCGTTTAAAAATAATATTAAAATAATCAAACGAACTTTATATTTCTTAAAAATAAGAAATAATCACATTAACTTATCATAAGAAGGGGTTGACTTTTAGGGTTTGACCAAATGGAAATTTCGGGTTGTCACAATATACACATAATTTAACATGTCTAGATGTTTTAAAAGTATGTATAAGTCATATAAACTTTCATCTAACACCGGTGTAAGGACTTTTAGTAAGTTAAAACAAGTTTTTTTTTTTGGTTTTTTGGCTTTTCTATCCCTATTTTTAGAAAAATTATAGAAAATTCATCGTAAGTCAAAATTTGGATCCGCAAACTCCAGGAGTTTGGAAATTGTGTCTACTTTGTTAAAAAAATTTCTCATAATTTTTAATGGCCTCAAACCAGTGTGAAATTGTTCACCTTCACCGACTGGTCTGAGATTATTCATAAAATGATACACAGTTTTGTAAAAATCATCAAAAATTGTATGAACGCGTGAGAGTAGTCATTTTAAAAGTGTGATCTTGAAATTTTTTCATGTAAAAAAGTTTTGAAAAATATTACCATCAAGGTGGTCAAAACAGTCTGTAATTAGACTAAAACGTTTATGTTAAGAGCTGGTTTTTGAGTTTATGTAGTCTATAACACATAATCACAACATATAACATGAAAAACACACATAATCATGCATATACACATAGATATAGACAAAAAAACTTGTATTCTCCCCCAAAACATAGTAAAAAATGAAAATAGGGGGTATGAACTCACATTGGTTTGATGGTTTCGGTTTTGATGAAGAATGGATGAGATCTCGGCCCTAGTGAGCTTCTTGAGTGGAGTTTGTCAAACCTAAGATGGATCTAGAGCATGGGTCACAAAATGAGGTGTTAATGGATGAAGGATTTGTCATATGATGAAGCTAATCACTAGAATATAGGGTATCTTACCAAGATGATGAACCTTGATGATGTATTCTTGGTATCATACACTTCAAGATCACGAAAATGCAAGGGTTGGATGGATGAAATCTTCTTGTGTTTTGAGAAGATGTATAAGGGAGTGTTTAAAGAAAATTTGGTGTGATGAATGGTGGGTGAATGAGGTCAAGGGTAAGAAGAAAAGGAGGTATAAGGTGCTCTTTGCATGAAGGTTATTAGCTTAATGCATGGAAGTATGTGGGTTAATCACTTAGATATATGCTAAATAATGTTAAGGTGTCAAGATATAAATCATACTAATTTTTTTCTTTTTTTCTTTTTGTTAAAACCGAGAATATGAGAAAGGAAGAAAAGAGAAGAAGAGTTTGGGCTATTATTGGACATTTTCAGAATTATAGGGTTTGCGGCCCATTGGGCCCTTCTTAGGGGTTTACAACCCAAAAGAGTGAACAAAATGGGTTTTCAACACATTTAGGTTCAAGAATATTGTAACGTCTCGATTCTCAGGTATTGCTTAAATAAGATTTATTGGGTTAAGCTCTACTCGATGAGTTGGTTGACCTACTCTTCGAGTAGCAGCGGGATGGGATTGCATGTTAAGTGACCTACTCGACGAGTCCATGTTGGGACTCGGTGATTAGGAGCTGGCAGTGGAAACCCTAAATCTGAGGGTTTGCACCTATATTTAAAGGAGCCTTAGCCTCCTTTGGCCTCTTTACAATCTTTGAGAGCCCCCTTAAAACCCTAATTCGTGTGTGTGTGCCTTGGTGTGGTGTTGAAGCTTGGAAAAGAGGATCTTGGAGGAAGAGAGCTAAGAGTGCAAAGGAAATTGAAGCAAGGAAGGAGTGGGAAGCCGGATTTACCTCAACTAGCATCCTTTGGAGGTATCAAAGTGGCATTTTTACTTCCCTTTATCCCTTTTGTTGAGTTTCTAGGGCTTTTTATGGATTTTCAAGTTGGTATGATGAGCTATGGGCTAGAAGCATAAAGTCGCAGTTTTGGTTGTGATTAAGGTCCCTCTTGAGCATGAAGTTCCATTAAGAACTTAGAATAGGCATTTAGAGCCTTTATGGTCATGCATGCACGTAAAGTTTGCAACTTTACGTGATAAGCATGCCCTAGAAGCTTGGATCAATGAGTTAGAGCCGTTTCATGGCTCAAAATAAGTCTGTATGGGAAAAGGACTGAATGGACTCAGCGAGGCGCAAGGTTAACTCGACGAGTCATATGAAGATGGCCGTGAACTCGACGAGTTGACGAACAACTCAGCGAGTCCGATGAAGATCGCCATAAGACTCGACGAGTTAAAGAACAACTTAGCGAGTTGGATGAGTTTTCTCTGGGATATGTACGAGTGTGTATCCGTCGAGTTGCAAGGAGGGAACTCGACGGGTGACCTTAAGTTTGATCAAGAATCAAAGGAACTCGACGAGTCTCTCTGATGACTCGGCGAGTTGGAATGTACTTCAGAGAACTCGGCGAGTACCTAAGGGTACTCGGCGAGTTAAGGTCAACATGGACTGTTGACCTTGACTGAGAACTTTGACTTTGACCAGGGGTTGACTAGTGGGTTATGGAGCACCTTATAAGGTTAAGGACTTATGAGTATGTTGTGCTATGACAATAGGTGGTGGGGCCTGTGTCAAGTGAACCGAGAGTTGGAGTTTGCCTTTCGAGTCGACATCTGCAAGGTGCGTTATCCTCACTATATCGATAGGTTCTACGACACCAAGGCCGACCCTTTAGTTGTTATTGTTATTGTACGTTGCATGTGGTTATGATCTGTTATTTCGGAATCGAGGTAGACCGTATGTTATGCTCTTATGATCCATAGGGATTGGTATGTTAGTGACCTGCTAGGTCGGTACTCTAGTTACAGGAGATTTCTATGATTGATGATCAGTGAGACAGTTATGTTTGATGTTTGTATATGCCAGTATATGATAGTATGCACACATGGTGATTTGCTTGTGGTTGGGTTGAGGCTGTCCTGCTTTGTGCTGAAGGCCAATATACCCTATGAGCGGTCCGGAGAGACTGTAGGACCATGTGGCTGACCAGTCATGCCGAAGGATCAGGATAGATTCAGACAGACTGTAGGCCCAGTAGGGCGGTCCAGTCAGGTCGATGGCCCAGTATGCATGTTGATTGAATTGATTATTATTGTTGTGGTATTGTCAATGTGGTATTGGTATTTTGGGGTAGCTCACTAAGCCCTCGGGCTTACAGTTTTCAGTTTATTATTTCAGGTACTTCAGGAGATCGTGGAAAGGCGTAGGCGTGACCGTATCGCTCCTCATCCTTATGTTATGATTTTTGGGACACTCTGATGGAAAATGATTTGAAAATATTTTGTAAACAATGCTATATGATTTTTATCTATGATTGAAAAAGTTTAAATTTGGTGTAAAATTTATGGTTGTTACAAATACGGTTCACGGTCCATTAAGGCCTATGAAAATGAAGTGGGTCATTTGAGGCCCAATAAGGCCCATAAAAGTGAAATGAGATATTTTAGGCCCAACATGGCCCAAAAGGTTATAGTTTTATGAAAGTGGGTCCAATTAGAGCCCAAATAACCAAGTTGTGAGTTTATTGGCCCATTAGGCCCAATAAATGATTTCTAGTCCAATAGGGTTTTGAACATGGAAATTAGGGTTTCAAACGCACAGTTGAGTATATGAGATGTATTGAATTTGGTTTTGAACTTCATGAGTGAGTTCCGCTTCAACTAGTTGATTTTGAATGAGCATAGTACATGACATCAATTTTAGATTACAAGTTATACAAGTGTTGAGTACAGGTGGGCAAAATTTCCTAGCCAAAATGCCAGTTGTGACAGTCTGCAGATGTTAAAAAACAAACATGTTTCTTATTATAGACTGCAGCCGTTTGTTCCACCTCTTCTGCTACAGAGGATTGTAGAGGTGGTCTGCAGACTTCATGAATTTTCTTTTCGAAAAAACAAACAACACCAAAGTTATGTATAATATTTTGGACTATAATTGCATACTCTCTCCATATTGTTCAAGACTTTGAGTTTTACTTGCTTTCTCTTTGCTCTCTTTGATTCATATTTTGATATGAACTAAAGTTTAAGAGTTTAAGACTATCATCATCATCAAGTTTGAAGTATTGTTGGTGTCCACAAAGAAAAGAATTCCACTCTCATTCTTCTACAAATTACAAGCCCCCCTTAATGATTCAAAGATTATAAATGTTGTGTTTCTTATTCTTCCTTTTTTGGTTGATGTTTTTCTTTTCAAATTTTGCAAGAAAATCCTTGGCGAGTTTAAATTAGTTATATGTTTATCAAATTTCAAGTCTTTCGTTGTTAAAATCTTATGTTTTTGAAACTAATTTTTGAATAAAAAACCAAACATAATTGTCCCTGGTCGAGTAGCATATTTGATCCTTCTTATTATCGTTCTCGTTCAAGTCACAATGTTTAGTTAAGTGGACCGCTACAATTGTCACATCTAACTTGTATGGCGTGGACCGTCTAATTATCTTCTTCATGCTTTGGTCTATGTTGTCGAGCTTTGCGTTTAAAGCAGCCAATCCATCAGGCTTTCGCCATTTGAGATCCCTCGGAAGATGTCGTCTCTTGGTTTATCCCATTGGCGTGAATGTATGACAATATCTTCGGTTATTGTTTTTTCCGATTGCGAGGTTTTTTTCGACCCTTGAGAATCTACCAATTGCAAAAACTATTATTAAAATGACGATTTATATTTTTATGCTTTGAATACTTGACTTCAATTTGAATGACACTGATTGTATGACCATTGGCGGCTTCCTTTATTTATATTTGCATTATAAAAAATATAAGCTAATGGCAAAGTCGTAGACAAACACATATTTGAATTACTATACTTTATGTATGATTTGGTAAGTCCGAAATACATTTATTTTTGAAAAGTTTGAGGTGTCTTTTTATGAAGTCCAACGTATAAAAATTAATTTATAACATCTTTTTAGTTGTCCTGAATATATGGTGTTATTTTCTTATTTGTGTTTATACTAATATTTTATAATTTTTATTAATGTCTTGTCAGGGACGGACGTAGAAATACACAGTAGGTGTTGCTGCGGTTGAAAAGGTGTTGTCGGTGCATGAAAAATAGACAAAAAACTACAAAAATCGAAATTTTTTTCATAAATTAGGTGTTGCCGGTACCACACCGGGACATCAAGTAAAACCGTCCTTGTGTCTTGCTAGTAGTAATAGTAGCATGTTTTTTTTTTTTTTTTTTTTTTTTTTTTTTTTTTAAATGGTATCACATTTAAGAAAAACAAATAGTTAAAAACCATTTTCGGTATAAGATTCGTATTTACAAAATCAACATTTTAAAAGAAATCATTGGGATTTATAAATTTTACTTTTCATTTTCATCACATTAGCAATTTAGATATATTTAGACTAAACTCGTACAATTGGTTTTAATAATTTTAATTATTTATAAAATATATTATTAACAAAGTATATTTACAACTAGAGTAAATTATATGAATGGTCCTTATGGTTTGGGATAATCTTCATGTTTCGTTTCCAATTTATTTTTTTCAGTTCGGGAGGTCTCTACTATTTGTTTTTGTTACGCACTTGGTTCATATCTTATCTAAAAATATTATTATTTAAATAAAGAAAAATAATTGTGTGGGTAAAGTAAGGTGAAGGGGTTAGGGTTGGGAGTGTTTTTATTTAAATAAATTAAAAAACCAATGAAGATGTGACTAGTTTTAAGAATTATAATTTAACCATTGTAGATTTTATTATTATTATTACTATTATTATTATTATTATTATTATTATTATTATTATTTTGAGTTTTTGCTGTATAGATGGACATACAAAAAAAAAGTTTTTTTTTTTTTTTTTAATGTTTATCTTTTTGTAAAATTATATATATATATATATATATATATATATATATATATATATATATATATATATATATATATATATATATATATATATATACACACACACACACACACACACACGATCAAATCAAGTTAGGGTTTCTTAGGCAAAAAAAAAAGTTTTAAAAGCTTAAAGCGGTAATGACTTGTAGGGAGTAACCAACTATACCTTTTGTACATATTTGATCATTTAATTTTTTTTCGTGCACAATTAACCCTTCAACTAGTTTTTTTGTTTAAAACATACCATTATGACCGTGTATAGAGGGGATTTTTCGGTTTCCGACGTCTTTTCCGGCGACCAAAATAGATTTTCCTACAAGATGAATTATTGATACATTTTCAGATTTCTTGTTTCTCTCTTCCTCTCTCTTTCTTAATGGTGTTCTTGAGTCTTCTATGGAGTTCTAAGATCCGGAATATGAACACAAACAAATTTTATGCTTTAGATTTCAAAATTCCTTTCAGATTTAAAAGCTTCGATTCATATTTTGAGCAAGAACGAAAAAACACTAAAACGATTTCAGAAATCAAGCTTCTTTTGGAGCTTCATTTCGTTTTTTCATATTCATATATGATTTTAAAGAACAATAACCCATCTGCAATCAATTTCCTTTGGAGAACCCATAATTTAGGGTTTTTAATGAATGAAACCATTGATTTAGATTCGATTTTCGGGTTTTCAGGAAAAGAAAACCGATTGATTTAAGGATTTTTTGGGTTATATGCAACGACCCAAAAATCAGGGGTGAAAATTTCATTTTTATTATAGCTAAAACATTGATACCATTTATTTCAAACATGTCAAATCCTTATTAAGTAAAACATTTATCAGAGTTTATCCCAAAATCATTCATTGCGAAAATCATAGGTGTGTGCACTGCGATCCATTTGAGCCCTTTTCCAAATCGATGATACCTGAAACCACAAACAAAACTGTAAGCACGAAGATTAGTGGGTTCCCCAAAGCATACCCCAGCCAATCCACATTATCTATAACAGCTACATAAATCATAACAATCGCATAAGCACGCATATACACATATAAAGATGCCATGGAAACCCTCCAAGGTCTTATTCACATACTCACTTAAATCATATCAACTACACAAGCCATGCATATAAACATATAGGAAAGCCATGGAAATCCACCAAGGTCTTACACCGGGTGCCACTGGAACCCCCACGTGGTCTTAGTCCACTGCCATGGGAACCCCCGCATGGTCTTATCTAGGAAAGCCACGGAAACCCCCACATGGTCTTATATCCAACTATCATGGGAACCCCCACATGGTGTTAGCCTGGAACGCCATGGGAACCCCCACATGGTCTTATATCCCACTGCCTCGGTGTGACAATCCGAAAATTTTTCCATCACGATACCCGTTCCCGTCAGTAAAACCCGTTTGTATTTCAATTTTTCCGTTAACATTTTGGATTAGGTCATTTAAATTAAGTCTTTTATTTTGACCTCATGAGTGTCCAAACCCATTCGAAACACGTGAAAAAGCCCCAAATTTTTATTTGGAAAATTTTTAGTTTCGACTACGTCGGGTTACGACAACTTAATCGGGTACGACCATAACCCTCATTTAAGGTCAGTATCGGGTAGATTTCTGTCACACCCCAAAACAAGGAACGACGGAAACGTTCTAGGGCGGAGGACGTCATGTATAATATCAACAACAATGTAAAGTAGTAAACAAGCAACAACATCATCCATTGCATTAATAATATAATTATTATACAAATGTGTTCTGTCAAATTTTGATAAACACTAAAGCATAAATCAAAATGAAAGATAAGTCTTGAACAAGCTCCATCTTCCTTTCTTCTTGCATCGGTACCTGTCTATGACGACCTGAGGATACAAGTAATTTTGAAAGCGAGTATCAGCTTTGAAGCTGGTGAGATCATAAGTATTAATGTGTCTTAATTTGTAAAACTTATAATTTTTAAGACTTGACATTGTTTTGAAAGAAAGCTCGAATAAGTATAAAAATGTTTGTAGAATAACTGTAAATGTTTGAAAAACCCTAGAATCCCTATGATTCCTATTAGTAACAAAATGAGTCTTCTACCAAGACCTGACTGTTTTGATTGTAGTCTTCTACCAAGACCTAACTGTTCTGAATGTAGTCTTCTACCAAGACCTAACTGTTTTGATTGTAGTCTTCTACCAAGACCTAACTGTGTTACTATTATTATCATTATAAGAATTTATATCCTTTGGTACTAAGATACTTACATATAATTCACCTCATTGGTTATGTGAATGAGTCACAAAATAAAGGCAGTAATACAACTAACCTGAATATTACCCTTTGGTACTAGGGTAACTATCATTGTTAACTTTAAGACATCCGTAGACGTACTCTTACCTCTGTTGCTAACATCTGGGTATAGGAATAGTTAATCCCTTAATCGTATACCTGTAATGGTACCAACCGTTGACATCCGTGGATGTACTTTTACCTCTGTAGCTAACAGAGATTTTAGGAATGGTCAATCCCACAACTATATCCTTGGGTACTAGGATAATAAATCCAATCTATCTCGTCGATTATGTGATTGAAATCACAAAGTAAAGGTAAGAATGAGAGTTTTGATAACAGAGTCGATACATATAAAATGTAATAGGACTCCTCCTGATATATCTATGTAACAGTGCTCTTATAAGTATGATAATGTAAAAGTAAACATGTATATGTACTTATGTAAATGTACTCATGTAAGTGTAATCATGTAAAAGTAAACATGTATATGTACTTATGTAAATGTACTCATGTAAGTGTAATCATGTAAAAGTAAACATGTATATGTACTTATGTAAATGTGCTAGCTGTAATGTGTGTTCTCTCTATCTAGCAAGTATAGTAATGTACTGTAATGTTCTAGAAGGTATTGACTCATGAATGAACTGACTCATTTGTATGATATCTCGTTCTAGTAATTGTTCTAGCATCTTCCTGAACTACCCATATGGTAGCTTTCTAGTAATCTAAATGGTACGTATGGACATGGATGTATACCCTTGCTACCCAAGGGCATAGGATGAACTTGAAGGACTCTTTATGACTATATATGTACACGTGATATATAACTAATATTTAAACGACTTTCGGATGAGTACCCAATATCCCACCAGACCACATCTCAAGGCGCGAAAAGGAAATCGGGTGGATAGCGTTCCTAAGTCTTTTAAACATTTCTTATATAACTATACATATAGAGGCATGCAATTTATAATATAAAAGCATAAATAAGTTTTGTAAGACATTTGAAACATAAATATTATTTTAAGAAAAGACCAACTTGATGTCAATCTGTAAAACAATTTGAAGGCATAAGTTTAATAAAACAGTTTAAGTATAAGGAAACATTTGTTTGAAACACAGTTGTAAATAAGTTTGAAAGGTAATGTACGGAGTAAGCTGTACAGTATAAATAGGAGTTTAAAACATATAAAATGTTTATAAAAAAGTCATTTGAAGGAAACTGTTTAGTAAAACAGCTAATGAGTAGCCAAATCATTTGAATGTCGTATATTAATCACATGTGATTGATGTAATAAGTAATATAATCCTACTTACTAATCACATGTGATTGACATAATAAGTAGCATGATTCTACTTGTATCCCCCCCCCCCCCATAAAACATTTAAAAAGAGTTTAAAACATTAGTTAAGGGGTATGAACTCACCTGTAGTTGGTGATTGGAATGAACTGAACGGTATAGGATGGCTGGGTGTCAAGCGAGGACTTGTGAACACACTACGATCCTAATGAACATATAATCACACATATACACACTAAATTAGACATAAATGACTAATTGATAATGTTTAAGACATCCTAGACATAATAAACACTTTATATAAGTGTTTCAAGTCTTAAGGATTGCATCTAAGCTATTGTGGGACAAGGTATTTGTGTTTAAGGTTTCCAAAGGACCCTATGTGAGAGTTTACTCTCTATAAACCATCACACATGGAGTTTACGGTTGTAAACTCTTGAGTTTACGGCCGTAAACTCCCAAACATGTGTGTTTGGTGTGTTTTGAAGTCCTAAAGGATTTCTAGAATTGTTCTAACTTAATGGTTAAGTCCTTGGAAGGGTTTAGGGTCTAGAAGTACTCCAATTAGGAGTTTACGGCCTCAAGGCCATTCCCCTTAGAGTTTACGGCCGTAAACTCTAAGTAATGTGGGTTTTTGTTGCTTTCAAGCCTCTTGCACTTGTGGGATATGTTCTAGACTTTTATTCCTAGCATATGAAGGCATTAGGCACACCTTAGTGCCCTTTTTAGGAGTTTACGGCCCAAGAACTATGTCTTGGCCGTAAACTCACTTGATTAAGTGATTTTGATGTACTTTGGTTCTTCATTTTTGTGGGAAACAATTCCATGAAGGGGTCTAGGGCTTTAGGTGTCTTGAAGACACCCTTTTGTCCATTTCAATGGAGTTTATGGCCTAAGCTTCTCTTGGGCCGTAAACTCACTTTTGTTTGTGTCATTTGATGTGTTTAAGACCTTATGCTACTTGGGAAAATAGCCTAGATACAAGCCTTAAGTCCTAGTGTTCTCAAAACACCCTTTGGGGTTAGAATATGGAGTTTACGGCCTAAGAGAGTTCTGGGCCGTAAACTCCCAATCTTGGGTGGATTTTGGCTTCATAAACATCTAAGGCCTTATCATAACACAAGTGTCGGTTTTGGCTTCGTTTCGGGAGTTTACCGCTCAAGAACACCTCGAGGTGTAAACTCCTAGATTTCATGTTTTAGCCTTCTAAAACATGTTATAGACACGTATAAAGCTTTCTAACAATACTATAAAGAGTTACTCACGTTTTGGTATAAAAACTCGAAGATCCGTCAGAGAGAAAATGGCTTTTCTCTAGTCGGAAATGTGAATAATGAATGATTTTGGTTTGGAAATCTATTTATAGTCCTGAGATATTTTGGCAGAAAATATTTTTATTCCCGAAATGATCCCTAATAAATTAGAGTGTTGGAATAACATTGTTGCACCAAACCCTAGTGCACCCACTCTCCTAATACCCCTTTTTGGTGTAAAACCCTGAAACTGCCAAACTTATATTCTAAGTCTGAATTTTCACTATAACTGATCTTCATCTATTGGCTTGATATGGTTTATTCAGAATGGAAATTTTGGGTTGTCACATCATCCCCCTGTTAAAGGGAATTTCATCCCGAAATTAGAATTTAGGCAAGGAAGTATGCACGAATGATCGAGTCGTGAGGAGAAAACTTCCTAATCGATTGGTTCTAGCGCACTTAAGTGAAATCGGGCTCTCGGTTGGCATTCCAACGAACCTTCACTAACTGGCGACGACGTTGCTTCGTCCGCTTGACCTCTCAGTCGAGGGTCACTACGGTTCTAATACGAAGGCGAGGATTTCGACGAGTGTACTTGCAAGAGTCCTAACGGAAAGGTATAGTTTCACGATCGAGATGCGAAGAGTAGAAAGTATGTTACTGAGTTCGCGGAGTAGGTCTAGTTTGTGCGAGGCACAGGACCGATTTCGATAAGAATCCCGGAGGTCCTGTCTAACTTGGATTTAGCTTTCCATGCTTCACGAAGCGTATTAAGCCATTCTCAGAGTGAGTTATTCAAAAGAACTTGGTCACTCACTTGGAATCTCAAAAGTTCCTTTTCTTGCGTAACTTCCCAGTCAAAGGCCACCCCTTGCTGGGTCAAAGTCGTACGAGTTTCTGTAGCTTGCGAGGAGTTCTAAATGAACTAAGGCGGTAGGTCGGTAAGACCTATAATTTGGTGAATGACTGTCGGCGTCTCTGGTTTCGATAAATGCTCAACGGTTTTGACAAATCGAAAGAGTACTCAAAATTTCCCACACTACTAGTAGTGGGTCTTAGAAATTTGACTCTTCAATTTCAAAAATCGTGCTTTGAGAACATCGTTAAAAGTTCCTTTGAAGGAGGTGTTTTCCCATGGGTTCCTTCTTACTACAAGGGTAGATAAGCAAGTCATTCTATGGAAAAATGATGAACTGATCCAGGTAAGAAAGACGTACCCTACTCGTTTTAGCTCATAAAAGCTATGGGTGTGTTGGTCCTATCCGAAGGGTATCACTACGGACTCGAAGTGTCCGTATCGAGTTCAGGAGATAGTCTTCCGGACATCTTTCCCTAACACTCGAACTAGTGATATTCGGATCCCGGATCCATTCCTGGAAGTAGTTTCTTTCTGTGCGTTTGCTCAACCATTTTGTCGACGCGCGGCAGAGATAACGATTTCTAATGAAAAATCTCGACGGAGTCCTCGATAACCGAGGTACATGAAATGCGATCCGTCAATCTCTGGAAGAATATAACCGAGGTTCTCTAGGGTGAGAAACCTAGTCTTCTAATTCTATTTATGTGTAGTTTGCTAAGTTGTCCAAACTGTTCTTGTATCTCCGTGGGTGTTTAAACTATAAGGTGATCTGTTTACGGGAGTCGTACCTGGTTCTATGCTTGTTCTCATGACGATGTGATTACTCGTACTTAGGCAGTTCTCCGTCTTGAAGTTCATATTAGAATTCATACCTAGTTTCACAATCACCCTTTCGTGTATACGAGTCATATATAATTAAGGTTGAAAAGGTAGTCGAATAACTGGTTCTTCTTTAAGTTCACATCCCATCGGGGAAAAAGAATTTAAAGTGGAATCATCAATTCTAAACCTGTAGAACCTTGATTATATATCACTCTTATGCATACATTCTTCAGTGATAGATCAACCGCATGAATCCCTGGATTAAACTTGACGTACTGCACGAGTGGTACTTCGGGGATTTCTTCGGAAAGAAAATAACTAATAGGTACTCCTGGCATGGGTACTTCGATGTTCTGATGTGACGTTTTCGCTGGAAAAGTGATCTAGAAGAAAGAGGTGTACGTATGAAGCTGTTTTCGTGAGGATCAAATTGAATCGATTCGTATGATAATATCGGAATCATACAGAAACTTAAAGACATTAGATTTGAACATAAAACGTTTACAGACAAAAACAACCGTGCAACCATGAATAGAGTTACAGTACTTTAGATTTACTACCAGACTATTGCTGCGAATAAGGTATACTATAAAAGACAAGTATACGCAGCACGAGAATCCCTATTCAGATAGGGTCTCGCAAAAGGTAAGACTCTAGTTGCACTAGTTTTAAACATGTTTTTGATCACACAAAAACTGACGATTTGGAGAGAACCTATACTATATTAGGGTTCTTAGCCATCTTTTTCTACTCTACGATCAAACTCCGTCAGGTTTGTTGTTGTCCTTCTCTGCTGGACAGTCCCTCTTGAAGTGTCCCATGACGCCACATAGATGGCATATCTGAGAGGTTTGGACATTGGTGGTTGATGTGATGTGCTGAATCTGAATCCTACAATAGCTGGTAGTATGTCCATTCCTGTTGCACCTAAAACAGTGTAATGGACGACAACTACCCAGATGATGAAAGCTACACTCATAGCATTTTGGTAGGTTTCCGGCATATTGCTTGGATGGTGTGGGAATAATCGGGACACCAGAAGGAATGGTGGTACGAGGTGCAGATGTAGTAGCTGTGAAGGTCGTTACCGGTGGTTGTTTCTTATTCGCCCCTCGAAGTGATTTGTCCTTCTTTTTGGCCCAAAACTTCCGTTTGATACTCTTGGTCCTGACACTCGGGGTATCGTGGTGGTTTGTTTCTCATCGAGGTATTGGTTTGTCACTTGGATTAGCATTGTTGTTAACAGCTCCACTAACATTCGCATCGTTAGCGTGAAGGTGGGTCAGAATAGCTGACACGGCAGCCGAGACTGCAGCTTGAAAGGTAGCTGCATCAATCTGGAGGGTTGGTGCTTGGTTGATGGGTTTCTCATCCTTCTTTGGCGACATGATTCTGTGATACGAAAATAAGGAATTTGTGAGAGATTCTGGTTGACCCTAATGTACTTAGATTGTTCATGTAAAGAGTAGAAGTGTGTTCTCGAAAGTTGGACCTACATCCCCATGATGCAGTCCTAGTCCCGGGTGGAAGTAAGTTCATAGAATGGTCTCAAGATGTTTGTCGTTCGAGCTGAGGTATCGTGGGTTGGTGAATAACAAGATCCAACCACTGAAAGAGACTTGGAAGTGTCTCCGGAGATAAATCGCTATAGTCCAATGATTTGACTAAAGCATGATTCAGATAGACTCTTATGAATGAATGACAAGAGTACTTGAATGAAGAATGACACAGAAGTTAGCCGGCTGTCAATATCTGTGATATTCACGATGTAAAGATTCTGGAAAATGACCTTGTAAAGGTCTTACATCATATCCACTAAAGATAGTTCCTGACAGCATAAAGACCTAACTAAAGTACTTACGGTACAAGATAATTTCATAGAAAATGCCACCTCCGGCATAGACAGAAAAATACGATTCCTTTTTATAAGGGAAATAAAGTAAAGCATCTACTACTGGCGACGGTCATCCCTCTGGTGAACTCGTAGTTCAACCAATTGACGTTCCATGTCAAGTAGGTGTCTTTCACGCACCATCTGGCGTACTCGGAGTTCTAAGACCTCGGCTCGTGATTCAGCCATTGTTTGCAGCAGGGTTTCATGGCTTCTCTCTGATCTCTCGTGTGAACCTCCTAGATGAATGGTGTGGAGGGTATGCATTCTAGCATAGGCGACTTCTTCTGTAATCTGATGTAGGGCTGTCCTGCCTTGAATCTCATTTCGGGCCACTCTGCGGACCAAGATTGGCAAGACTATATTTGTTAAGCCCTCATTGCTCAAGTCGTAAAAGCTTCGGTCGCCATCAAATACCATAGACTCATCTTATCCTTGGCTCCTTGTTTCCAAGCATTCCCCTCACTCAGGGGGGTCGGGCCATGAAAAGCCGGACTAGGGTTAGGAATTGGAAAGGGAGCTGCTCGGGGTAGGTTTTCAACCTCTGCTTCGGGGTTAGCATCATACGAAAAGTCTTCATCATGGTGATCATTCAAGGGGAAAAGGATGATCATTATCTGGTTATTCTCCAAACCAACCAGCTATGACTTCATTCGGAAGGTACTGGTTGCCGAGGGGATGGAGTCCAGTTATGTTTTCTATGCGAGAATTTAGGGTAATAGAATAATTATTAGACGAACCATCTAGATAATTATTTAGAAAATCTTCATTAGTTACATCGCTATTTGTGAAGTGCATACCAGCTATGTGTAATCTAAACATGATAGACCTTCGAATAAGTGACCTTAATTCCAAATTCACACAGAAAGGGGTAAGGCAAAATTATCACAGATTCTAAGTCTATAACATCCTAATTACATATTGCCTTAGTGTATCCACTTAGCAATTATCAACTTAGTAATGAAGATCCCGTTTTAAATTCTCAAGTATAAAGTACTTCTAGTTGTTGGATAAGGTGTCTAAGTCCATAACTATTTCTGGTATGTACTTGACCCGACCCGGCATGGTCCATTTGGGTTGCATGGCACCATGCAATTGGATAGACTAAATGAAAGAAATAACACTTGGAGATTATTAATATATTATAAGTTCTAATATATTAATAATATTATTTGATTAGTTTGATCAAGAATTAATTTAGAATTAATTATGTGATCAAAAGATAACTAATTAAATATATGGGTTGATTATGTAAATCATCCATATCTTGTATAGTGGGCTAAGAGGCTCCATGGATTATCAAGTTGGGTTCCACCCATAGGATGCTCCATGGATGCTCCATGAGAGTTACAAACCCATGGGTCATGGAAATGAAGAGTCATGACACATTAGGGTTTAACCCTAGATGTGTCAACACTATATAAGAAACATGATCTCCACCAAAATTGGACACACTAAGGAAACAAGAGGGCTTGGCCGATTTCAAGAAGTGTGTGTTCTCTCATAAGTTCTTCCAAGAGCACTTGGTGTTGTGTGAAGCATTTGAGGCATCACACTTGGGGTGCTAGGCTCACAAGGTTTCAAGGAACACAAGCAACAACAAGGTAAGTTATTCTATCAATCATTCAAGTTAAAATTGTTCCCCATGTATGCTAGATAGGAATATAGCCTTGGAATTCAATTTTGCATGATAATTAGACAAACATAGATCCAAGGTTATTAGGGTTGCATGTACACTTAGGAAATGTTAGAATGCTCAAAAACCCATCAGTGGTATCAGAGCCTAGGCTTGTTTGCTTTTTATTTGTGCTTAAAAGTTGAAAAAAGTCGAAAATCTTGCTGTCTACGAGTGGACTCATCGAGTCTATAGGGGGGACTCGTCGAGTTCACGTGTATCTTCAACCAACTCGACGAGTAAATTCATGCACTCGGCGAGTAGGATCGACTGATTGCAGAATTTCGATTTTAGTTGCTGGAAATGGACTAGAAACATTACCCTAAACTGTTTTGGTACTTGAAAACTTGTTTTGATGGTGTAATGTTCTTTCTAATTCATTCACAACAACTAGTTATCAAAATTACAAAGTTTTAAGTGTAATTTTTGAATGTGTTCATATACATGTTCTTGCTCTTATGATGTTTTAGATGATCATATGAATTATTTGTAACCTATGTGGTAGATTAATTCTTGATCATAATGTGTTTTAATGGAGTCCATAACTTGTCCTCAAGTTATGGAAAACCAAGAGTCACACTTGAATTAAAACCATTAAAAGAACACAAGAGTTAGAAAAATGAAGAGTCTTCATTTTATTACTCTATTAAACTCATAAGTTACAAGAAATGAAAAGTTTTGAAAGTTACAAAACTTGCCCTCAAGTTTTGGAACAAGTAAAGTTAAGTTAAGACTTTAGTTCCAACCCCTAGAATTTTAAAAGTTAAAATTCAACCCTTATACTTATATTATGATGATTTAATAATTATATATATATGTATAAGAATAAAGTCGTCTTACCGCTAGTCCGCCTCATTCACGAAGCCGGTCTATAAGGTGGGTATAAGGTTGTTGCCTATAAAATGGTGACTTAATGGGTGTCTACTCTCACCCACCGCTTGCTTGACTGATGGAGGGTCGTTAGCCGAACGGGTAAGACAAGGACTTATAAATTCTCATTCAAAGTATGATGAATATTATAAAGTAACTAGATGTTTTATTAAATTACCAATCTTAGTTACTTTAGGAAAATGTGAATAAGGTGCTAATCCATGGAATTACACTTTACACTTTGTCTAAGTCGTTGGTGGAGCGTGTGTGGTTAACCGGCACACTAACTTGGACTTAACAAGGTAGGTAAAGGTTGACTTAAGGTTTATTATAGTATCGGTGGAGCGTGTGTGGTTTACCGGCACATCGATTGAGTGATAAACTTTAAGGGTACCAAGTGATTTGCATGGTTACTTCACACCTCGTTTTGTGATCCTCGGTATCCCAGTCACAAAACTTGGAGGGCACTCTCGAGATTGAAACATGCCTTTGAAAAGTTCATTGAATCTCAAAGAATCTAGGAATTTCTAAGAACAAATAAAAACCTAATATCTAATATTTCGTTTTCATGGTGGAAATTGGTGAATCATCATTCACCTACCTTTCAAATATGGTATAGCTTAGATTACGACATACCTCTTCTAAGTTATATTATATGGTGATTGGATCCTAGCCTTAATATTACATTTGGGTGTTTTATTAAGGACTCTCTTAAATCTATACTAAACTTGTTCTCCTCTTTCAGATGTCTTCAAATAATGCTTCTGGCTCGAATCCTAATGGCTCCTTTACTCTTTTGAGTTTGTGTGGGAAAGTCACCTTTGATGGATCCAACTTCAATGAATGGATCAGGAACATCAGGATGATTACCCGCTACGAGGACAAAGAATATGTCCTTGACAAGGAGCTTAAGGAGATTGATGAGACCACTGCAACTCCTCGGGAAATCGCTGACTTTCAGGCACATGAAAGGGATGCTACGAAAGTAACATGCATCATGATGGCCACAATGACAGCAGAACTCCAAAAGTCCTATGAGGATTTCTACCCTTATGAAATGCACCAAGATTTGATGGAAAGATACCATCAAAGTGCACGACAAGAGAGGTACGAAATCATCTGCTCCATGATAACAACCATGATGAAGGACGGGGATTCCGTCACGAGCCACATGCAGAAAATGCAAAGGTATGTGGATCGATTGCTGAAGCTTAATGTGAACTTCCCGGAGGAGCATGCAATAGATATAATTTTGCGCTCCTTACCATCGTGCTATGATCAATTCCGCATGACATATCACATGAATAAGGAAGAGGTCACACTCAGCAAACTTCAGGGACTTCTCAAGACTGCAGAATCAGGTCTTAAGGGGAAGTCAGTTGCTATCACTCCTACTCCAAACTCAACTCCGGTTTTGGCAATCGGGAAAAGTCAAGGGAGGAAGAGAAAGAGATCTTCGAAGGGTACCAAGGCTCGGACCCTTGATGGCTCTTCTTCAAGTGGAACCAAGAAAGGTTTCATTACTCCTTCTTCTGACCCAAAAGAGGCTGAATGCTTCTATTGCCATGAAAAAGCTCATTGGAAGCGGAACTGCCCAAAGTACCAGCAGGATGTGTAGGATGGGAAAGTCAAACCCAACCATGCAGGTATTTACATTATCATTTCTAATAACTCACCCCATTCTAATTCTTGGGTCCTTGATACCGTTTGTGGTATTCATATTTTTTGTGACTTGTAGGGACTAAGAAGAAGTGAGAATGTGGAGCAAGGAAGAATAAACTTGATCATGGGGAACAGGAAAGCTTCACCTGTCACCAAGATTGGAGTTTATACTTTATCGCTAAGTAGTGGGTTTAGTTTAGATTTGAATAAATGTTGTTACTCGCCAGGAATGGCAAGAAATATTATTTCCTTTCATGCATTGTACAAACAAGGTTTCACCTTTTCGTTTGATAATGAAGTTGGTTCGATTAATGCTTTCTTTAATAATGTTCTTTATTTTAAAGCATTACCTTGTGATGGTGTGTATGAAGCTGTATCTGTTGTAGATAAATCAGGAAATAATGTTTTGTGTATTGATTCTCCTAATAATAATAACTTGGATAAAGCATCATTATGGCATTGTCGTCTTGGACATATAAGCAAGAAACGCATAGGCCAACTCCAAAAGGATGGAGTCTTGGAACTATTTGACCTAAAGGCAGATGATAGTTGCGAATCATGCTTACTTGGAAAAATGACAAAGTCACCCTTCACAGGCTCGTGTGAAAGAGGTGAAGGTTTGTTGGACCTTATACACACGGATGTGTGTGGACCATTTAAACATGCCACAAGGGATGCTAATCGTTATTATTTGACTTTTACTGATGATTACAGTAGATATGGATATGTCTACTTAATCAAGCATAAGTCAGAGACTTTTGAGAAGTTTAAGGAATTTAAACAGGAAGTCGAGAATCAATTGGCCAGGAACATTAAGATGCTTCGATCCGATCGAGGTGGTGAGTATCTTAGTTCAGAGTTCCTCGACTATCTAAGGGAATGTGGGATTGTCTCACAATTGACACCTCCCAGGACACCACAGTTGAAAGGTGTGGCTGAGAGGCGTAATCGAACCTTGTTGGACATGGTTCGTTCCATGATGAGTCGAGCTTCACTACCAATCTCATTCTGGGGGTATGCCTTAGAGACTGCCGCCCATATCCTTAATCTAGTCCCTACAAAGAAAGTTGCCAAAACTCCTCACGAGATGTGGACTGGTAAAGTACCTAAACTAGACCACATCAAGATTTGGGGTTGCGAGGCTTTCGTGAGACGCGAGACTCATGATAAGCTCGAACCTCGAAGTGAGAGGTGTATTTTCATCGGCTACCCACAGCAATCCTTTGGTTACCTCTTCTACAGACCTAGTGACAATGTGGTCTTTGTAGCAAGAAGAGGAGTCTTTCGAGAAAGAGAGTTTATAAGCCAAGGAGATAGTGGGAGGAAAATTGATCTTGAAGAAATTCAAGAGTCAAGTGGTGAAGGAACTTCAAACTCTAGCCCTCAACTTGAGGAGGAAACTCCTGTTGAGCCAATTGACGAATCTATTCCTCTGAAGCGTTCCACGAGAGTTAGGAGTGCACCTGAGCATTACTATGGATTCCATATTACTGCAGAAGGTGAGACACTTATTAGTGATGGGACACTAGTAAGTCAAGATGACCCTAACAGCTACGAGGAAGCCATGGCAGGCCCCGAGTCTGCTAAATGGAAAGAGGCTATGGATAGCGAGATACAATCCATGTATGACAATCAAGTTTGGAACTTGGTTGAGAATGTACCAGGTTGTAAGACTGTAGGGTGAAAATGGGTCTTCAAGAAGAAGACCGACATGGATGGTAAAGTACACACTTATAAGGCTAGACTGGTTGCAAAGGGCTTCTCTCAAATTCCTGGAGTTGATTATGATGAGACCTTTTCTCCGGTAGCCAAGATTAAGTCTATTCGGGTTCTGTTATCCATAGCCGCATTTCATGACTATGAAATTTGGCAAATGGATGTCAAAACCACTTTCCTTAATGGAAAGTTGGCTGAAGATGTTTACATGAGTCAGCCAGAGGGTTTTGTCAGCAACGAGTACCCTAATAGAGTGTGTAAGCTTGAGAAATCCATCTATGGATTAAAGCAAGCACCTCGCAGATGGAATCTTTGCTTTGATGAAAAGGTCAAGGAATTTGGCTTTTCTAGGAGTGAAGATGAATCTTGTGTGTATGTCAAGGCTAGTGGGAGTATAGTTAGCTTTTTGGTATTGTATGTGGATGACATACTACTCATAGGAAACGACATTCCAACCCTGCAGGAAGTAAAGTCCTGGCTTGGAAAGTGTTTCGCTATGAAGGACCTTGGTGAAGCTGCCTATATTTTAGAGATAAGGATCTTGAGAGATCGGAGTAAAAGACTAATTGGACTTAGTCAGAGTAACTACTTGGATAAGGTGCTGAAAAGGTTCAGCATGCAAGACTCCAAGAAAGGAGAGTTGCCCATCCAGAGTAACGCCAAACTGAGTAAGACACAAAGCCCTAGCACTGAGGCTGAGATAGCACAAATGAATTGAATACCTTATGCTTCGGCTGTAGGATCGATCATGTATGCTATGACGTGTACTCGACCTGATGTAGCTTTTGCCCTGAGCATGGTTAGCAGGTTTCAGGGGAACCCTGGCAAGGCACACTGGATTGCGGTAAAGAATATTCTCAAGTACCTACGAAGGACTAAGGACTGGGTCCTTACCCTCGGTGGGAGTGATGACTTGAGAGTTGTAGGGTATAGTGATGCTAGCTTTCAGACTGATAGGGATAACTTCCGCTCTCAGTCGGGTTGGGTCTTTACCCTAAATGGAGGAGCAATTTCTTGGAAGAGTTCCAAGCAAGAGACAGTGGCAGATTCTACTTGTGAATCAGAGTATATTGCAGCTAGCGAGGCGGCAAAGGAGGCGTTATGGCTGAGGAGCTTCATTGGAGACCTTGGAGTTGTACCAGCTATTAAAGAGCCAATGGAAATTTTCTGTGATAGTGAAAGTGTTGTTGCCTTAGACAAGGAACCAAGGGATCGCGGGAGATCCAGACACATCGACAGAAAATACCATTTCATCAAACATCGGATCGAAGAAGGACTCCTCGTGGCAAAGAGGGTATCATCAGATGAGAATCCGGCAGATCCCCTCACGAAGGGACTGACTCGGGTTAAGCATCTCCAGCATGCTTGGAGCATAGGGCTGAAGGATGATATTAGATTTAGTAGTTAGATAACCTCGAAATTTGTAAAGTGTAATTGACATTAGATGATGAATAAAAAGTATTTTATTTATGAGTAAAGTGTTGCTATCTCTTGTCGATCGTTTACCATATTTCTTTTGCATGTTTTGACTTCCAGAATAATTTTTGTTTGGTATAACATATTATTCAAACCTCCACAGTCGGTCATATGTCGGAAGTAGGTATGAATCAAGACTGTCATGTTTGGTTGTAGAGGTCTTGGACAAGGCTACAGCAATCATGAGTGCTCATAAGTTCTGAGCATTGGACTCAACCCACGCTCACTGGAATCACTTCATGGAATTCTATCTCGAGTGATCGTGAGACGGTAATATCGTATAAGTCTTCAAACCTAGAGATATGATTTGTTACTTACAAGTTGGTTATGCATTGATTGTACGAAAAACACATTGGTAACTCGATGTTATAAATCGTGCTCTTGTGTGTAATTCAATGAGTGGTAGAACAAACATATGAGTCGAAGTTTATCTGTTACTTCTTGGATTAGAAGCTGATATCTGGGCCCCTCGATGATTTTGTTTTGACCTATGTGCCAGGCCCGGTCAGAACTAAGTTGATGTGTTCAATGAAGTTCTTTGTCAAACAAATCGGAAATCGGGAAACAAACTGTTGGACAATAAGTAAGACATTGTTCCATGTATTTGTCCAACTGATATCAAAGAACAGAGGATTATATGATCACTTATCTTAAATGGCGTATCATCATCTTCTCAGTTCCGAGAAACCTTGAAAAGAGCTACGATTGCCGATCGGTTCTTGAAGTCATACTTGCAGTAATAGTTATAAGACTTATCCAAGTGGGAGACTGTTGGATAAGGTGTCTAAGTCCATAACTATTTCTGGTATGTACTTGACCCGACCCGGCATGGTCCATTTGAGTTGCATGGCACCATGCAATTGGATAGACTAAATGAGAGAAATAACACTTGGAGATTATTAATATATTATAAGTTCTAATATATTAATAATATTATTTGATTAGTTTGATCAAGAATTAATTTAGAATTAATTATGTGATCAAAATATAACTAATTAAATATATGGGTTGATTATGTAAATCATCCATATCTTGTATAGTGGGCTAAGAGGCTCCATGGATTATCAAGTTGGGTTCCACCCATAGGATGCTCCATGGGAGTTACAAACCCATGGGTCATGGAAATGAAGAGTCATGACACATTAGGGTTTAACCCTAGATGTGTCAACACTATATAAGAAACATGATCTCCACCAAAATCGGATACACTAAGGAAACAAGAGGGCTTGGCCGATTTCAAGAAGTGTGTGTTCTCTCATAAGTTCTTCCAAGAGCATTTGGTGTTGTGTGAAGCATTTGAGGCATCACACTTGGGGTGCTAGGCTCACAAGGTTTCAAGGAACACAAGCAACAACAAGGTAAGTTATTCTATCAATCATTCAAGTTAAAATTGTTCCCCATGTATGCTAGATAGGAATATAGCCTTGGAATTCAACTTTGCATGATAATTAGACAAACATAGATCCAAGGTTATTAGGGTTGCATGTACACTTAGTAAGTGTTAGAATGCTCAAAACCCATCACTAGTAACACCAAATACTCCTATAGTATTTTAAATTTTAATGTTATGTTCTATTGTTCTCATTGTTGTAGGGTTGGTAAGATTTTAGCATTGTTGCAACCACACACTTAAACTTAGGCACATTCTAGTCAACCCTCGGATAATATAGGTGATCGGGCTATATCCTCCCAGTTTTGACCATATGTCTCTAAGCCCACTTGTGTTGCCCAACAATCGTAATTCTTTTGTACTGTCCTAGTGACACTGATTTTAGTATGAATGCAGCACGTATACTTACTTAAATATTTTACTATATAAAGTATAAACTCTTGGTCAGAGTATTTTTAATCCCTTATGTATTTATAGTTAGTATATCTTTTATGGGTTGATATACTTAATTCACTATAAACAATGCTCTGATACCAATCTGTCACACCCCAAAACCAGGAACGGCGGAAACGTTCTGGGGCGGAGGACGTCATGTATAATATCAACAACAATGTAAAGTAGTAAACAAGCAACAACATCATCCATTGCATTAATAATATAATTATTATACAAATGTGTTCTATCAAATTTTGATAAACACTAAAGCATAAATCAAAATGAAAGATAAGTCTTGAACAAGCTCCATCTTCCTTTCTTCTTGCATCGGTACCTGTCTATGACGACCTGAGGATACAAGTAATTTTGAAAGCGAGTATCAGCTTTGAAGCTGGTGAGATCATAAGTATTAATGTGTCTTAATTTGTAAAACTTATAATTTTTAAGACTTGACATTGTTTTGAAAGAAAGCTCGAATAAGTATAAAAATGTTTGTAGAATAACTGTAAATGTTTGAAAAACCCTAGAATCCCTATGATTCCTATTAGTAACAAAATGAGTCTTCTACCAAGACTTGACTGTTCTCAATGTAATCTTCTACCAAGACCTAACTGTTCTGAATGTAGTCTTCTACCAAGACCTAACTGTTTTGATTGTAGTCTTCTACCAAGACCTAACTGTTCTGAATGTAGTCTTCTACCAAGACCTAACTGTTTTGATTGTAGTCTTCTACCAAGACCTAACTGTGTTACTATTATTATCATTATAAGAATTTGTATCCTTTGGTACTAAGATACTTACATATAATTCACCTCATTGGTTATGTGAATGAGTCACAAAATAAGGGCAATAATACAACTAACCTGAATATTACCCTTTGGTACTAGGGTAACTATCATTGTTAACTTTAAGACATCCGTAGACATACTCTTACCTCTGTTGCTAACAGCTGGGTATAGGAATAGTTAATCCCTTAATCGTATACCTGTAATGGTACCAACCGTTGACATCCGTGGATGTACTTTTACCTCTGTAGCTAACAGAGATTTTAGGAATGGTCAATCCCATAACTGTATCCTTGGGTACTAGGATAATAAATCCAATCTATCTCGTCGATTATGTGATTGAAATCACAAAGTAAAGGTAAGAATGAGAGTTTTGATAACAGAGTCAATACATATAAAATGTAATAGGACTCCTCCTGATATATCTATGTAACAGTGCTCTTATAAGTATGATCATGTAAAAGTAAACATGTATATGTACTTATGTAAATGTACTCATGTAAGTGTAATCATGTAAAAGTAAACATGTATATGTACTTATGTAAATGTACTCATGTAAGTGTAATCATGTAAAAGTAAACATGTATATGTACTTATGTAAATGTACTCATGTAATTGTAATCATGTAAAAGTAAACATGTATATGTACTTATGTAAGTGTGCTAGCTGTAATGTGTGTTCTCTTTATCTAGCAAGTATAGTAATGTACTGTAATGTTCTAGAAGGTATTGACTCATGAATGAACTGACTCATTTGTATGATATCTCGTTCTAGTAATTGTTCTAGCATCTTCCTGAACTACCCATATGGTAGCTTTCTAGTAATCTAAATGGTACGTATGGACATGGATGTATACGCTTGCTACCCAAGGGCATAGGATGAACTTGAAGGACTCTTTATGACTATATATGTACACGTGATATATAACTAATATTTAAACGACTTTCGGACGAATACCCAATATCCCACCAGACCACATCTCAAGGCGCGAAAAGGAAATAGGGTGGATAGCCTTCCTAAGTCTTTTAAACATTTCTTATATAACTATACATATAGAGGCATGCAATTTATAATATAAAAGCATAAATAAGTTTTGTAAGACATTTGAAACATAAATATTATTTTAAGAAAAGATCAACTTGATGTCAATCTGTAAAAAACTTTGAAGGCATAAGTTTAATAAAACAGTTTAAGTATAAGGAAACATTTGTTTGAAACACAGTTGTAAATAAGTTTGAAAGGTAATGTACGGAGTAAGCTGTACAGTATAAAAAGGAGTTTAAAACATATAAAATGTTTATAAAAGAGTCATTTGAAGGAAACTGTTTAGTAAAACGCCTAATGAGTAGCCAAATCATTTGAATGTCGTATATTAATCACATGTGATTGATGTAATAAGTAATATAATCCTACTTACTAATCACATGTGATTGACATAATAAGTAGCATGATTCTACTTGTATCCCCCCCCCCCCCATAAAACATTTAAAAAGAGTTTAAAACATTAGTTAAGGGGTATGAACTCACCTGTAGTTAGTGATTGGAATGAACTGAACGGTATAGGATGGCTGGGTGTCAAGCGAGGACTTCTGAACACACTACGATCCTAATGAACATATAATCACACATATACACACTCAATTAGACATAAATGACTAATTGATAATGTTTAAGACATCCTAGACATAATAAACACTTTATATAAGTGTTTCAAGTCTTAAGGATTGCATCTAAGCTATTGTGGGACAAGGTATTTGTGTTTAAGGTTTCCAAAGGACCCTATGTGAGAGTTTACTCTCTATAAACCATCACACATGGAGTTTACGGTTGTAAACTCTTGAGTTTACGGCCGTAAACTCCCAAACATGTGTGTTTGGTGTGTTTTGAAGTCCTAAAGGCTTTCTAGAATTGTTCTAACTTAATGGTTAAGTCCTTGGAAGGGTTTAGGGTCTAGAAGTACTCCAATTAGGAGTTTAAGGCCTCAAGGCCATTCCCCTTAGAGTTTACGGCCGTAAACTCTAAGTAATGTGGGTTTTTGTTGCTTTCAAGCCTCTTGCACTTGTGGGATATGTTCTAGACTTTTATTCCTAGCATATGAAGGCATTAGGCACACCTTAGTGCCCTTTTTAGGAGTTTACGGCCCAAGAACTATGTCTTGGCCGTAAACTCACTTGGTTAAGTGATTTTGATGTACTTTGGTTCTTCATTTTTGTGGGAAACAATTCCATGAAGGGGTCTAGGGCTTTAGGTGTCTTGAAGACACCCTTTTGTCCATTTCAATGGAGTTTACGGACTAAGCTTCTCTTGGGCCGTAAACTCACTTTTGTTTGTGTCATTTGATGTGTTTAAGACCTTATGCTACTTGGGAAAATAGCCTAGATACAAGCCTTAAGTCCTAGTGTTCTCAAAACACCCTTTGGTGTTAGAATATGGACTTTACGGCCTAAGAGAGTTCTGGGCCGTAAACTCCCAATATTGGGTGGATTTTGGCTTGCTTTCTTGTCCCTAACATGCATACATAAACATTTAAGGCCTTATCATAACACAAGTGTCAGTTTTGGCTTCGTTTCGGGAGTTTACCGCTCAAGAACACCTCGAGGTGTAAACTCCTAGATTTCATGTTTTAGCCTTCTAAAACATGTTATAGACACGTATAAAGCTTTCTAGCAATACTATAAAGAGTTACTCACGTTTTGGTATAAAAACTCGAAGATCCGTCAGAGAGAAAATGGCTTTTCTCTAGTCGGAAATGTGAATAATGAATGATTTTGGTTTGGAAATCTATTTATAGTCCTGAGATATTTTGGCAGAAAATATTTTTATTCCCGAAATGATCCCTAATAAATTAGAGTGTTGGAATAACAGTGTTGCACCAAACCCTAGTGCACCCACTCTCCTGATACCCCTTTTTGGTGTAAAACCCTGAAACTGCCAAACTTATATTCTAAGTCTGAATTTTCACTGTAACTGATCTTCATCTATTAGCTTGATATGGTTTATTCAGAATGGAAATTTCGGGTTGTCACAATTTCCACCGAGCCTCAAACTCAAACCCTATATAAGGGTGAGTGGACTTCATCTGAAGCTTTTTCACCCTCTCTCTCTACTCTCTCTCTACAAACCCAAACTTTGATCCAAAAACCACCCTTTCAAGCTCCAATTTGGTAAGTAATCCATCCTAGCTGATAGTGTAGCATGTTTAGCTTTCAAATTCGTGTTTAAATCACTCAAAAGGACCAAGAACATGTGTTTATGGCCCAGGAACAATCCCAAACCGTAAACACCCTTAAATGAGGTTTTGGAGCCCCAATACCCTTCCAAACCACTTCTGGAGCTTAGATATGACTTAGAGGCTTACATGAATGGACTTAGAACACCAAAATCTTAACATTTGAGGAGTAAACATGAGTTTATGGCCTAAGAGGATGTTTGGACCATAAACACCCCTTCAAGGACCGTAAACACCTTTTAAGGTGTTAAAATGCCCCTTAAACACCTCCTATGCATTGGAACAATGTCTAGAATCAACCACCTTTGTGTTAGGGATCTTAAACATGAGAGAAACCACCCCCTTAGGATATTACGACCACAAACCACCCAAGGAATGGTTCCTGGGCTGTAAACTCCTATAAAATGGTCAAATGGTGCCCTAACTTCCTTCCATGGCTTGTACTTTGGACTAGAACCAATTATGCTTAACCTAGGATCACCAAAACACTCAAGGAAGATACATGTGTGAGTTTACGGCCATAAACTCCTAGTTTGTAGCCGTAAACTCCTTAATATGGTCCATATGTTGATCAATTCATTTCTTTTTCCTTAGAACTGAACCTAGCTTCATCCCACAAGTGTTATAAGACCATTAAGCATCCAAGAACACATCACCCATGAGTTTACGGCCGTAAACTCATGGGGATATGGTCTATAGGCTGAAAACTCCCTTAGGAGTTTACTCTTGAAGAGCAAACTCCATATCTAGGCCATACACTTCCGTAGATGCAACCCAGATCACTCCTAACACTTGAATTGAAGTGTTTTCGCGCCTCGAAGTGTATATTCTTATCTAATTAGAAGTTCAAAGTATAATTAGATAAAATTATGTATCTCTTCATATTACATAGGAACCTCGCGTGTATTCAAGCCCCGAGCTAACACTTAGCATCCTAACCAGCACATTTCTCGACTGGTGAGTTCATACCCCTACACCTTTTTCCGTGTTTTTCAATGTTTTCAGGGGGAATACAAGAAAAAGTACAAGGAAATCTTGTACTCAAACTTATTATTTCATTTGAAATGTTTCATATTCCGTATACTTTTAACACTGGGAACCGCATTAACCAACCGTTTGACTTGCAGAGTTAGTTTTCAAACTGATTGCAAATCTTGTTATATAGTGTTATATTGTATATTTCACAAATGATTTTCCACTTCATTAATGTTAAAATTATTAATCTTAGAACTTTATACGTCCTCTGTAACACTCCACAGAGATACGCGAGTGGAGGACCCCCTTTGTAACTAGAACTTAAAACAGGATTTTCGACATTATTACTTGTAAATTTGTTAATCTTAATAATTGGAGACACGTCCTCTGAAACACTCCACAGAGATACGCGAGTGGAGGATCGCCCCTTTAACCAGAATGTCCTGGACGGAGAGCGTGACTTGAGTATATAGATCTATACAGGGCTGACTACCCCGCACCTCGCTGCTAGCTACAGTGGGACCTGCAGGTTTACGGGTGACAAAAGTCATAAAATGATACTGGACTTCTTATTGCCATATCTAGTATATCGTATGGTTACGGAACTCGCGATTTAGATAACAGAGATTTACTTGTTGGTAATAATGAACCTAGTAAGCTAATAACCTTAAGAATTAGTTTACATCTCACACAATAGTTTTATATACGTGTTAAAACTAACATACTTTTCAAGGATAACCAGGCTTTTAGGAAACTTCACACAAACATTATAAGTATGGTAGATACTTGTACACTGCATTACGAATCGATAACCAACTACAAAATTTTAAGGAAAATAAGGTTTTTTCCTAGGGTAACTGAACTGTTCATAAGTAGATTGTGTAACAAACAGATAACTCAACTTTTCATATAACAAAATATGGGATTTTCTTGGATAGCAATTTTTACAAAAAACCAAAGGAAACTTGTTCTTTTATAGAAACAAATCGCTTATGAACTCACCAGCTTTATCCTGATATTTCAAAACTGCTTGTATTCTCAGGTCCACATTAGACAGGTACCCCGCGATCTTTTGGAGAAAACGGAGCATATGGCAGTCACGTATTTACTTTTGTTCAAACTAATGTATCTATAAAACATGTATTAATTTGCTTTCAAACAAATATAATTATCCCTATATAGTGTAATGTTTTGTTTTTACTATGCTTACTATGTACATTGGTTGTGATACTTTACATGACATCCTCTGCTCTGGAACGTTTCCGCCATCGGTTTCGGGGTGTGACACTCGGGAACCCACCGAGGTCTTCCATGCAAGCAACACAAAGTCAACTAGCACACCGCATATCACAGAATATTTAGCATACCACATAACACATAATATCTAGCATACTACATGACACATATAACTGATTGCTATGGGAACGCCCACATGGTCTTAGTCTGCTGCCTCAGGAACTCCCCCGAGGTCTTCCATGAAAATGTCATACGATCATAACACATATCATAAAATGGGTCGGCCTTGATGCCTTACACCCATTGGTATGGTGAGGAGACTCACCTCTTGAATGCTGAACTGTTAAGATGGAGTCAGATATATCCCACACGCTGCTCCTTCTCAACTGCCCATAATCATCAGGTGATTAACTTGACACATTCCTATAAATACCCTCAATGCAACCCTGGACAAAGTCAAGGTCCACCGTAAAGGTCAACAGTCCATGTTGACCTCAAATCGTCTAGTAGAGCCAGCCACTCGACGAGTTCTTGCTTAACTCGTCGACTCGCTGAGTCACTTGCGTGACTCGTCGAGTTCCTTAATGTTTGCGGCTGGAAACTCCTGACCGGAAACTCATCCAGTCGAAAACCCCTTGGCCGTAAACTCATTGGCCAACTCGTCGAGTTGATTAAAGAATTTGATGAGTTCCTTTAGTCCTTCTCGTTTCCGACCTTTTCTAGTGGGATCTAGAGTCCCAAACTTTAGATCTAGCCTTCCCTAGTGTAGATGTCACATAAAGATGCAAACTTTACGTGCACACGAGGCCTTACATGGCCATAACACCAAAACTAGTCTTCATACAAGATTTTACTGCACTAAAAGGGATTGATATGCCTAAAGGAGACAACTTTATGTCATTGGGGACCTAACGAGGTCCAAATTTGGAACCATATCCTTGTGATAAGTCCAAATCCGAGTATGACTCCATTTTACACCAAAAATGGCCATTTACGTCTAAGAAGAGGGATCTAGGTAATTAATCTCAAGGTAACGACTTTATACCCAAGATGGTGGACAATATAGTGTAGATGTTGGATCTATTACTTCTCTCCTTGCTCCTTCTTCTTCAAGCTCTAAAATCCTTCACAACCAACCAAAAATCACTTAAAAATGCTCTTACTCTCACTCAAGAGTGTTCACGGCAGCAAATTGCTTTCTGTAGGGAGATAAGGTGCTAGGGGAGGCCACCAGGGCAGTTAATGATCTTTATATTGGGACAAACCCTGAAATTAGGGTTTCTTTTCTACAACTCCAACTCACCGAGTCGGGCCTTCTGACTCGCCGAGTTGGTCCCGATCTGCATCCATGATTAAATGCCCCTACTCGATGAGTCGTACTCCTAACTCGCCGAGTCCATGCACCAATGACCCTGAAATTAACTAAATCAAATAAAACCTTGAACATGTGTTACAAGTCTCCCCCACTTGAACTAGACTTCGTCCTCGAAGTCTGATGACCCAAACAAATCTGGGTAATGTTCTCGCATCTCCTCTTCCGGCTCCCAAGTCCATTCAAAGCCCCTTCAATGCTGCCATTGCACCTTTACCAATCTTATTTCCTTATTCCAAAGACCATTGGTCTTCATATTATGAATCGCAACCGGCTTCTCAATATAGTTCAGGCTCTCATTTACCTGAATGTCATCCAAAAAAACAACTGCGGACTTGTCAGTGATACACTTCTGAAGCTAAGACACGTTGTGAATCCGGATAAGTTCCTCTGGCAGATCCAAGTGATATACCACCTTGCCCACCTAGGCCGAGATCCTGAACGGGCCTAGATACCGAGGCCCCAGCTTGCCCCTTTTTCTGAAACCTGATAATCCCTTTTCAGGTCGATACTTCCAGTAATGTGAAATCTGAAAATGAATGAATTCCTTGCAACCTAATCGCATCTGCTCCATCTAAAATTTGAAGAATCGAGATGGTCTATCTCCCTGATAGACGGCCCACACTGAATCATCATCGAACTGGTTCAACTAGAAAACCAACCTAAATAGAATACTTCTCACTCGCAATAGCTTGAGGCTTCCTAAAGAACAAAGTCACCGATCAAATGCGGCTAACAAATAACAAGCAATTCCACACCTAGACCCCAAATCACTGAAGTCGCTCCTACTCCTCTTGTTGCCATATGACTGCTTTCCTGCAGAACAATCGGGGACCCTTTTGGTCCCAACCTATCTGCCAACTGTCTGGAACACCATAGACCTACCCAATTGCTGAGCTAAAACACACTCAGTAGACCCATGCGGCCTCCGAAGGATAACTCGCATAACCATAACTGCCCTATCTCTTTCAATCCATACTGATCCATCCGATCGAGATAGGCTGACAACCCGTCTCCACTGAATCCGATGCAAAACGGAGAATAATACCAGAATAGTTGTAGTCTTACATCATACTCGGCCTCCTTCGACCTACCGTTTCTTGATTCTGACATCTCGTGGCTCTATTACAGATAGAGCCACCCGAGACACATCACAATGGCTTAAACTACCATCAAACCAACCCGTTCACCATCCTTGAATTCTGCCCTCGATGCCCTTGGCATATAGATGTTGGATAAGGTGTCTAAGTCCATAACTTATTTGGTATATACTTGACCCGGCCCGGCATGGTCCATTTGGGTTGCACTTCACCCAAACTATTTATGGATAATTTTATGAGAAATGTATACTACGATTTATTAATATATTATACGTTATAATATATTAAAATAAAGTCATGATAAGTAGTTTTAATCTTGAATTAGTTATGAATTAATTTAGTGATTAAAAGGAAGACTAATTAAATTATAGGCTATTGCATTGGTATGGTGTGGGCTAATACTCATTTGTTAATGGGCTAAGATTATATGGAAGTCCATGGATGATCCATGGAGCTTTAACCCATGGATCCTTGGAAGAGGAAAAGACATGGGTTATTAGGGTTTCACTCTAACCATGCACACTATATAAACAAGCTTATGTTGCATGAAAACTACGTTAGTGTGTGTGTAATAGTGGTGGCCAAATTCTAAGAGTTAGTATACTCTCTCATATATTTTCCAAGTTTGTGGTGATTTGTGATTTCCACTTGAGGCATTCACATTATTGGTGCTTGGCTCTCAAACTCCAAGGAATCAACAGTCAACAAAAGGTATGTAATTCATCTAGTTCTTTTATGTTTAAAAGTACCCCATGCCATGCTAGATAGGTTATAAACCTTGGAAAATAATATTTTGCATGTACCTTAGACAAACATAGATCCAAGGTTTATTAGGGCTGCATGTACACTTAGGAAGTGTTAAAATGCTCAAAACCCAACAATAGATGCCCCACATCCCATCTCACTGAAACAGAATCCGACACAAATTTCGATTAGGATTCCTATCCAAATCCAAATTGTTACTCCGCTCCTACGCAAAGATCCTCGAATCGACATTTGCATAATGCCTCGTGACTTCTTATTATCCTTTACTCGACCAATTAATAAATATCCTTAGCCGATTCCCTGAAACTTCTAGTCTTGCACTCGGTCTAACCACCAGGTTCCTATGAGATCCCATAACAGGGCTACCCAGCCGCAACCCTACAGAAACATGCACTACTTAAACACAAGATCCTATATCATAAGGTCCAACCCTTAGCTCAGCAGTCTTTACCGGTTCCAACCTGAACTCCCATACACGTCCGGGCTCACCCCCAGATAACTGATCGATCAATCACATCGGGTCTTGATCCTAACTAATTTGTGGCTCTCCCACAACCCTATGAACTAGCCTACCATAGTCCAAATCACCTGAAAGAATCCGTGAGCGCTACGGCATCCCCGCAGTCTTACAATACTCTCTACTACTAGTGAATGTTATGGCGTCCCCGCAGTCTTACAACACTATACCTTAACTGACCAATAGTGAAGGCTATAGCTCCCCTGTAATCTTACATCACTTTCACCCCAACTAAACATTAGTGAATGCTATGGCTCCCCCGTAGTCTTACAACACTTTCACCCTTGATTCTGAACTGGATACCTGGACGGTTCTCCCCCACTTAGCTTAAACTAAGTCCGCTCGGCACACGAAAATTAAAGGATTACCAATCCTCATTACGTTCCAATGTTCACCTTGCTGATGACCGGTGCTTACCAAAGCTAGAACACCATGAATAACCCTTCCAAAACAACATGAGTCCCAAAAACCAACTAACACATCTTGTGTCCAACAATGCCAATGACTCTAGCTGCTCACACTGATATCACATTCAGATCTCGGAGTCCAAAGGTCGGATGCTCCCAAAATACTTCAGCAACAACCTCTCTCTCTCTCTCTCTCTCTCTCCATTAGCAACTCTGAGAGGCTTTCACAAACATAATTGCCAAGGTTACTGAAACCTAGTCAAGATCCCCTCATACGAACCCTTGAACCAACCCCGACCATACTCAGAATGACACTCGAATGCTGGAAAAATCCGCAATATATCAGAAGATGACCCCGTACTACTCCACCCTAATTCACGGTATGCAGATGGCATATAACTCTTCTTGAAGGTATGTGTAACTCAACCACCACCAAAGATAACAACCAACGATATGCCTTCCCATGCTGATGAAAAATAACCGCTACAAGATACAGGCAACGCTGGTGTGGAGGCAAAAGGGCACATACCTCGCACCCTTGCTTGTAGGAGTTCCGATCTCCCCAGTCTGACCCTGCAAAGTGGGGCCCTCCCTGCTGGGATCTGGCTCTACCCTCTCGTCCAATGGTGATCCTCAAAATAGCCGGAGCGGATGCACTCACCACTCCTCTCAGGTTCTCAAACGGTCAACCTCCTTGTCACCCTTCTGATCGCAACAAATATAATGGGCTTGCCCCCTGTGGGCAATCCCTAAAAACGTGACCAAACCTGCTACACCCGTGGCAACCAATATCACTGAACAAATTCTGACAACGAAACAGAGAAACCACGGTACATGCGGTTTCCGCTCCGCGAGGTACATTCGTCTGAATATATCTCAAGGATTCCTCGACATGCTGAATGTCACTTGACAACCCATGGCTAACCCAGAAAATAGTAGAAAACCGACCCGAGATCCAACTTATCACAATTCCAAGCGATACAAATACACGATATATAACACCCATAAAATCATGCCAAAATTAAAACATTTTCAATACACAAAAAAACATTTAACCATTGCATAATTTGTTTTCAAAGTAAAAATCATCAGAGTATCCCAGTTGCAAATTATAAAACATAGCAGCAGGAGGAGCGGTATGATCATGACTTCACCTTCCCTCGATCACCAGAAGTACCTGAAACAACAAACTAAAATTGTAAGCCTGAAAGCTTAGTGAACTACCCCAAAATACCAACACCATACAAATATAACCATATCATGTAACAAATATAAAACAACATGCATAATGAGCCTTCAGACTGACTGGACCGCCTCGTAGGGCCTACAACCTATCCGGACCGCTCGCTGGGTATGTTGGCCTACAACACAAAGCAGGACTGCCTCAATCCTCAATCCAACCCCCAACCAAACAAACATGTGCACATAAATATCATACATTGGCTCATATCATATAACAATCAAACCAATCTAATAGATCACTAATCATAGCAACATCCCAATAACTGGGATACAGACCTAACCAGTCACTAACATAACATCATCCTATCACCAGGACACCGACCCAACCAGGTCACTAAGCATAAGCATATCACCATCCTAACTACCAGGATGTAATCAATAAACATATCATTGTTGGATTAATGTCTAAGTCCATAACTATAATAGGTAAGACTTGACCCGACCCGGCATGGTCCATTTGGGTTGCATGGCATCATGCACTTGGATAGACTATAATGAGAGAAATAAGACACTTATGGTTATTAATATATTATAAGTTCTAGTATATTAATAATAAGAATAATAAGATTATTTAATTAGTATTGATCAAGAATTAATCTAGGATTAATTAAGTGATCAAAAGAAGACTAATTAAATATATGGGTTGATTGTACAAACCATCCATACTTGTATAGTGGGCTAATGCTCCATGGATAATCAAGTTGGGCTAAAACCCATAGGATGGTCCATGGATGCTCCATGGTGTATTTGAACCCATGGATCCAAGGAAATGGAAAGTCATGACAATTATGGTTTTCCCTAATTGTAACACTATATAAAGATATTATTCTTGACAAAATCGGCACTAGTATTATTCTAGAGAGGGCTAGCCGATTTTCATGAAGTGTAGAATTCTCTCAAGTTATTCCAAGTGTATTTGGTGTTGTGTGAACCATTTGAGGTGTCACACTTGGGGCACTAGGCACTCAAGCTTCATGAAGACATTCTACATCAAAGAGGTATGTATTCTATCTTGTTATACTGATAGTTTTGTATGCTAGATTAGGATAATACCTTGGATGTTCATATTTGCATGTATAATTGAGAAAACATAGATCCAAGGTATTTAGGGTTGCATGTACACTTAGGAGTGTTAGAATGCTCATAACCCAACAGTGGTATCAGAGCCTAGGCTTGTTTTCTTGTTATACCTGCAATAGAAGCTGAAAAATCGAGTTTTGATGCTGTCAGCCCAGAAGACTCGCCGAGCCCATGAAGGGACTCGACGAGTCCAAGGCAAAATGCATCCAACTCGCCAAGTTTTGTTCATGCACTCGACGAGTTGGACCCCAGACAGCATATTTTCGAGGTTTTTGGCTAGAAATGGACTAGGAACATTACCCTAAGTTGTTTTTGAACTTATAAACTTGTTTTTTAATGTGGTAATGTTCATGCTAATCCATTTTCAAAGATAATTGTCAATAGATTCATGTTTTGTATCAGCTTAAAGGTTAGACTAATTACATGAAAAAGTTTGATTTGAATTATCTTGTTCTTATGAGTTGCTTAGATTAATAGAAAAGTTAATTGAAATAGTTGTTTTCAATCCATTTTAATCTAAGAGTTGAGTATAAAATGTGTTTGTGTAACTTGTCCTCAAGTTACATGAAGAGTCACATTAAAGACTCATAAAACTCATAAAATTGGCAAAGGTTACAAAAAATGAAGAGTCTAGTTCTAATTAATTGGAGTTATGACTCCATAATTTGTCCTCAAGTTATGGAGGACCAAGAGTCTCTTCATTAAATAAATAAATAAAAAATAATGTAACCTTAATTAATTCCATAAGTTATAAAAATAAAGAAAAGTTAATTCTTTTATTAGTTTAAAGTCTTCCATAAGTTATGGAACTTGAAGAGTTTTTGGATTAAAACTACTTTAAACACATAAGTTATGGAATTAATTAGTTTTGAATAGTTTCAAAACTTGCCCTCAAGTTTTGGAATTTGTAAAGTTTTCTCATACGAATACTTTAATTCCAAGTTAGCCCTTAGAATTTTAAAAGTTAAAATTCAACCCTTATACTTTATAATATTATAAGTTAATAATATATATATATATATATATATATATATATATATATATGTATGTATAAGAGTAAAGTCGGTCTTACCGCTAGTACGCCTCATTCACGAAGCCGGTCTATAAGGTGGGTATAAGGTTGTTGCCTATAAAATGGCAACTTAATGGGTGTCCACTCTCACCCACCGCTTGCTTGACTGGTGGAGGGTCGTTAGTCGAACGGGTTTGACAGGACTATAATTCTCCCTTCATTAAAAGTATTAATGATAAATACTAAGTAACTAAACTCTTAATAATTCCCAATATTAGTTACTTAGGAAAATGTGAATAAGGTGCTAATCCATGAAATTACACTTTGCACTTTGTTTAAGTCGGTTAGTGGAGCGTGTGTGGTTAACCGGCACACTAACTTGTATTTAACAAGGTAGGCAAAGGGTAACTTAATGTTTATCATAGTATCAATGGAGCGTGTGTGGTTAACCGGCACATCGATTGAGGGGTAATTTATTAAGGGTACCAAGTAATTTGCATGGTTACTTCACACCTTGTTTTGTGATCCTCGGCATCCCAGTCACAAAACCTGAAGGGCACACTCGAGATTGAAAATGCCATTGAACAGTTCAATGAATCTCAAAAGATCTAGAGTTTCAAAACCAATTAAAACATAATAATACATTTCGTTTATCTTGGTGGAAATTGGTGAATCGTCATTCACCTACCTTCAAATTGTTTTATAGCTTGGATTACGGCATACCTCTTCTAAGTTATAAAATAGTTTGTTGGGTCCTAGCCTTAATATTTCATATTGGGTGTCATATTAAGGACTTTAAGATCAACTATCTTGAATATCTCCCCAAAGATGTCTGGTTTAGACATTTATGATCTTCCCAAATCTCTTGAAACAAGCTTTCCTAAATGAAGATGATGTCCCATGGAAATCATACTTCTTTCACCTCCTCCAATTATTCTCCCTAACCCACAAGTTCCTGAAAAGTTTAAGGTCACTCAAGCCCTATTGGCAAGGCAAGGTCTAGGTGTGATCACATCTTGGAGATGTAGTCACATATTAACAAGCCGGGAGAGTTGGGTGTCAAAGTCTTGAGAAAGTTGGTGGTTCAACTACTTTCTAAGTCACATAGTGAGTTCTTTTTGGAACACCTATGAAACAGACTATGACAAGACCCTATGATCTTATCTACCTGCTAAGATCAACTTCCTAAAACTTGATGGACATTAACAATAGTGACACAGGAAATCCAGAAAAGCATTCTCTTCCCAATGGAAAGGGATCGGCCATAGTCAACCAGGTTGACCAAATGGTAAAGAGAAAAGGCTAAGTCTGTAATAGTCCCGTGTACCATTATCAAAGGGTCCATATGTTTATATTGCCAAATGAAGGGTTATTAGTTGCGAAGACTGCCAAATTTACCTAAGGATGTTAAAGTCAATAAGTTTGACTCTACTTCAGGTAAAGTCCACTATCTAACTTTGCTAAGTTTCTATTCTGAGATTCTTATTACATGATGTGACTGGGTCACATGTTGATGTTTTAAGAATCAAAGAAAAAGTGAAGGAACTTAAAGAAAGAATATGCTGAATCTGATCGCATAGATGGATTTCTATCGCGTAGTCTGAAGATCGGATTCTTGAGCTACTTCTTAGGAGTTATGAGGTATTGCTTAGGAATAGATAACAACAAGTTTTCATATGGATTGTAAGGATAAGTTTTTCCGCATAGTTTTTAAAATAAAAGAAAATTTTTTTGATTTTATTTATTTTAAAATATCCTTACAATGGCATTTAAGGAAAAATTGTTGCTTATATGATTCCATTAAAAGCAAGAGTGGAAATATGAAATTGATTCTTTCATTTGTGGTAATGTCTAGATTTACCAAATAAGGAAAGATTCTCATCACCCAAGTTTCAATTGGACCGGAACTTGGAATCATGCAAGTTGTATAGCATGATGAATGAGAACTTTCAAGTTTTGGAAAATTAAGACTAATTACTTGTTCACATGGATGTGTGAGTCAAGTAAAGGACTAAGGGATCGAGTACACATTCTTGTGCACTGGTCAAGTCCACCACAAAAAGATTGATAAAACTATTCGTCATAGTTTACTAAAGCACAGTAAATATGATTATACTTACAAGCTTAAGTGTAATTCTGAGACATTGGAAAAGGGTTCCAATGTAAGGCAGAGCGAATAAGAAGAACCAAATTAGGTAGAAGGATAAAAGTTTCTCAAATCTGAAAAGATGGGAGAGTACTTTAGTATCAGTTTTTGTGATCATCTTAATGATTAAGAAACCATATCAAAATTAGTTCTCTAAGGAAAATCTTAGTGCATTCTTATGACTAAGAAGAAGGGATCTTGAATTGTTGAAATGGTTATATCAAGAAGATGAGTCATACTTCGATCCAATACAAGTCTTAGAGTCATACTCCAAAATTGTAATTTGAGTGACATGTCTTTAAGAAGGTTTAAAACACGTGTCAAATGTAAGAGTAAAAGTGTCCTATTCTTGTTCATTTGAAGTTGGTAAGTTGTGATGTTTTGGATAAAACAAAGACCAACTTAGGCCAACTGTGTGAAGTGTTTGCTTGGTTAGAATCCACACTATCTCTTGGATGTTTGACAAAGAAGTCTTATAGGTCAAGAGGACAGTGGGAGTCCTAAAGGTCTTGAAAGTCTCAAGAACTAATCAAGAATAGAACCTAAGGTTCTTCACCAGCACACGACTCGAGGTTTATAACCTATCGTGTTGACATATTCTGTGCCCATTCCAGTTAAAGTTGGCTTTGCATATGAGTTCTTAGAGTTCTCAATGTGTTGCACAACAACTTGGAAGCATTGGCAGGCCCTTGAGCTGCCAGGTGGCAAGAAGTTAAGATTGAGTTCAGTCCATATGAGTTTGGATTTGTCATTACCCTTGTCTTGTGACTATGGTTTTGACAATTCACATGGATAAGAACACATACACCATTAAATCTAAGTGTCATAAGGTTTCTCTCCGATTCATGAAAATGATGGTGAGGAAACACTTTCACTAAGTAGATTTTAGCTAGATAGCAATTGTGATGTTTGCATTCTCAAAGTCGTTAGTGGAGCGTGTGTGGTTTACCGGCACACTAACCTAGACTTGTGAGAAGTGGCAAAAAGGTCTAACCATTATGATTACGGCATCCATCTTCATAATTGTTTAGACACATGAGTGTGCTATCTAAGGGAAGGTGTATGTTTTTGATAAAGTCTTATCAAAACAATCTAGTATCAGAAATCTGAACTTTGGTAAGAAAGTCAATAAAGTATTGATTTCTAGAATTCGAGCTTTCTGAGTACATATCAAAGCTAGTGGGAGCATAAGTGTTATGCTAATAATCATCATGTTAGTGGGAGCATGATAATTATGATAAAGATTGCAAGTCAGCAATGTTAATTATAGAAAACAAAAGGTTTCAATTGGGAAAAAGTTGTTTTGCTATATTTAAGGGAGAGGAAATTATACTTCATCTCAAATCTATAAGCTTCGATCGTGAGGTTTTAATCATTTAGTCAAGGAAATATATATGAATTTCATGTTGGAATGGCTCAACATAAGGAAATTCTGTATATGGGTCCATTATTTGCGTTCTTAAATTCGATTATGATTACGGCATCCCGTTTCATAATCTGAATTCTGAGAACTTGGCAAATAGAAATGGAAATGTTATAGCAAAAGACTGGTTTAGTCTTTATGTGAGACATCATGAATCGTGTCCCATATGCTTCAGATATAGGATCGATTACATGTGCTATATTCATCCTTTCTAAAAGTTTCCAAATGCATGGGGCATTAAGAAGGGAAAAGGTTTAGAACTGGATATGACTAAAAGGATTAAACAATTGTCGAGGACAATCTAAGGTTTACCAAAGATTGGTTTCTCAAGGACAATTGGAAGTATAGTGATAATTCTGGAAGGACCATATTGACATAATCTGTAAGGAGGCAACTCTTGTTCAGAAGTGATAGTCAAAATGAATCTGGAAATGTTTCAAAGTCAGAAATTTCAATCTGTGTAAGATTAAGGAAACTTAATGCAAGAAGGATGTTTCCAAGGAGTTGATCTCCTTTGGAATACTTTGTAATGATTGTTGCCAAGTCTTTGTGAATTTGTGCATAATCGTTACAAGAAGATCAATGCATATAAGTTTAGAATCTAACATATTTCAGTAAATGACATGAATTTGGAATTCTTGTATTTACAGTAAGGATTTGGGAGTGTGAAAAGAGAATCATTGAAGTTATGTTCAATTGATCTAGTTCACAAAGTAAAGATCATAGACAAACATAGTATGCATACTTGGTGTATAGCATGACTAGTGTTTAGAAAACATAGTGTACATGCTTGGAGCATGGGACAACTATTGTTTTAAATTCAAGAATAAAATTGATAGCTGAAACAGTATAAAATGAATAATGTGTAATCATATGGTGATAAATAAAAGGTGTTTTATTTATGTTCATAGGTTTTGATACCATATTTGATTCAATTATTATTGTGTTTCACTTTGCATGTTTTGACTTCCCGGATAAACTAGGTTATACTTCCGGAATAACTAAGTTATTCAAACCATCCACAGTCGGTCATATGTTGGAAGTAGATATGAATTAAGACTGTCATGGGTTGGCTTGTAGAGGTCTAAGGTGTTGGACAAATGGCTACAACACTCATGAGTGCTCATAAGTTCTGAGTATTGGATTCAACACGCGCTCATTGGAATCACTTCATGGATTTTATCACGAGTGATCATGAGACGATAATATCTTATATTCTTCAAACCTAGAGATATGAGTTGTTACTATGAGTTGGTTGTACATTGATTGCACGAAACCGCATTTGGTAACTCGGTGCTATAAAATGTGCCTTTGTGTATGATTCAACAAGTAGTAGAACAAGCCATATGAGTCGAAGTTTATCCATTCCTTTTACCTTCGGGATAAAAGCGATATTTGTGGGCCTCTCGATGATTTGATGATGACAAATGGAAGTGCTCGGTCGGGCCAGGACTGATTTGATTTGTTCAATTAGTCAGTCATCATAAATAGGAAATCGGGAAACAACAAATGGACAGAGAGAATGATTATAATCCATGTCTCAGTCCATATGATATCTAGAATGGAGGAATATATGATCCCTTATCTAATGGACAAGTCATTGACAAAGGTCAGCATTTATCGACAAGGTCAGAGTTCGATAGAAGCTTTTGAGAGCTACGATTGCCAGTTGGTTCCTGAAGTCATACGCAATAATAGTTTTAGACTTATCCAAGTGGGAGACTATTGGATTAATGTCTAAGTCCATAACTATAATTGGTAAGACTTGACCCGACCCGGCATGGTCCATTTGGGTTGCATGGCATCATGCACTTGGATAGACTATAATGAGAGAAATAAGACACTTATGGTTATTAATATATTATAAGTTCTAGTATATTAATAATAAGAATAATAATATTATTTAATTAGTATTGATCAAGAATTAATCTAGGATTAATTAAGTGATCAAAAGAAGACTAATTAAATATATGGGTTGATTGTACAAATCATCCATACTTGTATAGTGGGCTAATGCTCCATGGATAATCAAGTTGGGCTAAAACCCATAGGATGGTCCATGGATGCTCCATGGTGTATTTGAACCCATGGATCCAAGGAAATGGAAAGTCATGACAATTAGGGTTTTCCCTAATTGTAACACTATATAAAGATATTATTCTTGACAAAATCGGCATTAGTATTATTCTAGAGAGGGCTAGCCGATTTTCATGAAGTGTAGAATTCTCTCAAGTTATTCCAAGTGTATTTGGTGTTGTGTGAACCATTTGAGGTGTCACACTTGGGGCACTAGGCACTCAAGCTTCATGAAGACATTCTACATCAAAGAGGTATGTATTCTATCTTGTTATACTGATAGTTTTGTATGCTAGATTAGGATAATACCTTGGATGTTCATATTTGCATGTATAATTGAGAAAACATAGATCCAAGGTATTTAGGGTTGCATGTACACTTAGGAGTGTTAGAATGCTCATAACCCAACAATTATGCCATAATCCAGATACAAATCCATAAAGGACTGGCCTTGGTGCCTTAGACCCTACTTAAATAGTGAGGATAACTCACCTCGCAACTGCCGACTCGTTAGTTAAGCCCAAACTCTCAAATCATTGGCACAAACTCCACCACCTATATTCACTGAAAAACCATACTTGTAAATTTCCAACCTCCTAAAACATCTCAGAAGTCCACTGGTCAACCCTTAGTCAAAGTCAAAGTCAACTATCAAGGTCAACAGTCCATGTTGACCTCAATTTGTCGAGTACCCTCAGCTACTAGCCGAGTTCCATGCATAACTCACCAACTTGCCGAGTCACTATAGTGACTCGTCGAGTTCCTAAGGTTTGTGGCTGTAAACTCCTTGGCCGACTTGTCGAGCTTCCCTAGCAACTCTCCAAGTTCATAAATGTCCAAAAGTTGGAAAAACCCCATCCGACTAGCCGAGTCACTCATCCGACATGCCGAGCCCACGACAATCTTCATCGGACTCGCCGAGTTGACTATGCCACTCGCTGAGTCCCTTCAGTCCTTCAGCCATACATATGCTTTTTAAGCCATGAAAAGGCTCCATATTGCAGATCCAGCTTCCCAAGGCATGCTTATCACGTAAAGTTGCAAACTTTACGTGCATGCAAAGCTCTAAAGCCTTAAAATGACACAACTAAGCTTGCAAATAAGTCTTACACTTGAGGGGAGGTTCAAACTTGCAAAAGCTGGCAATTTTATGGACTTAGAGACCAAAAAGAGTTTAGATCTTAAGTTGCAACTTCAGATCTTAGCTCAAACAAAAGAAAAGCTTTCTAAAAACCATCCAATAGAGATCTAGGAAGAGGTGAGCCAAGGTAACAACTTAATACCTTCAAAAAGGGTGCCCACTGAAGTAGATCTCTGATTCCCCACGAGTTCCTTGCTTCTAACCACTTGTTTTCCCCAAGCTTTTCTCACAAAAATCCTTCTTCCAAGCTTAATACACCAAGAAAGCACACACACACACACACAAATCTTAGGGTTTGGAATGACAAGAGGATGTAGATGGGAGGCTGGGGAGGCTAATGATCCTTTAAATAAGGTGCAAAACCCCTAAAATTAGGGTTTCATCCTGCAGCTCCTACTCGTCGAGTCCCTCCGTGGACTTGGCGAGTGGATCACTTAAACACGTGGACCAACCCGCTGCTACTCGACGAGTCGTGCAACCAAATCGTTGAGTAGACCTTGAAATCAAAAAGATCTTATAACAAAAGAAATCAATACCTGGGAATCGGGGCATTACAATTTTCCCCCACTTGAACTAGACTTCGTCCTCGAAGTCTGCTGAGGTGAACAACATCGGATAGTGCACTCGTATCTCTGCCTTCGGCTCCCTTGTCCGCTCGGATCCCCTCTGATGCTCCCACTGCACCTTCTCCAAAGGTATATCCTTGTTCCGCATAACTTTTCTTCTTCCTTTCCAGAATGGCCAGAAGCCTCTCCAAGTAGTCCAGGCGCTTATCGACCTGGATATCATCCAACGACACCATTGCCTCTTGATCCATAATGCACTTTCGCAACTACAAAACATGGAAAGTGTTGTGGATCTGGCTAAGCCCCTCCGGTAGCTCTAGCATGTATGCCACCTTGCCAACCCTGGCAACAATCTTGAATGGTCCAATGAAACGGGGACCCAATTTCCCCTCTTCCTGAAGCAGATCACACCCTTCTAGGGCGAGACCTTCAGGAGTACCATATCACCCACCTGAAACACTAACTCAGATCGGCGTTTGTCGGTGTAACTCTTCTGCGGACTCTGAGTAGTCTGCAGTCGCTACCTAATCTGCTGAATCTTCTCGGTAGTATGCAAAACTACCTCCGTCTGTCCCATCACCCTGTGTCCAATCTCATCCCAAAAAACTGAGGTGCGATATATCCGCCCATACAACAGCTCAAAAGGAAGGGTGCCAATGATGGAATGATAGCTATTGTTGTAGGTGAACTCTGCAAGGGGTAGGTGGGAATCCTAACTCCCACCAAAGTCAATCATTACATACGCCCTCAACATATCCTCGAGGGTCTAAATGGTCCGCTCACTCTGACCGTCAGTCTGTGGATGAAATGTTGTGCTAAAGTGCAAACGCATGTCCAGTTCCTCGTGGAACTTCTACTAGAAACGAGAATTAAATCTAACATCCCGGTCGGAAACAATGGAGAAATGAGAATTAAATCTACATAACTCATAACAATCACATAAGCACACATATACATATATAAAGATGCCATGGAAACCCTCCAAGGTCTTATTCACATACTCACATAAATCATATAAACTACACAATCCATGCATATAAACATATAGGAAAGCCATGGAAACCCACCAAGGTCTTAAACCAGGTACCACTGGAACCCCCACGTGCTCTTAGTCCACGGCCATAGGAACCCCCACATGGTCTTATATCCAACTGCCACGGGAACTCCGACATGGTCTTAGCCTGGAACGCCATGGGAACCCCTACATGGTTTTATATCCCACTGCCTCTGGAACCCACCTAGATCTTCCATGCAAGCAACACAGAGTCAACTAGCACACCGTATATCACCGAATATTTAGCATACCACATATCACATAATAGCTAGCATACTACATAACACATGTAACTAATTGCCATGAGAACCCCCACATGGTCTTAGCCTGATGTCTCGGGACCCCCCCCCCCCCCCCCCCGAGGTATTCCAGGCAAATGTCATACTATCATAACACATATCATAAAATGGGCCGGCCTTGGTGCCTTAGACCCATTGGTATGGTCAGGAAACTTACCTCTCGAATGTTGAATTGATAAGTTGAAGTCAAATATATTCCACATGCTGCTCTTTCTCAACTGCCCATAATCATTAGGTGATTAACTTGACACAATCCCATAAATACCCTCAGGTCAACCCTGGACAACATCAAGGTCAACAGTCCATGTTGACCTCAACTCGTCGAGTATAGCCAGCCACTCTTCGAGTTGTTGCTTAACTCGTCAACTCGCCGAGTCACTTGAGTGAATTGTCGAGTTCCCTAATGCTTGCGGCTACAAAATCTCAACCGCAAACTCCTAACCGGAAAACCATCCAGTCGAAAACCCCTTGGTTGTAAACTTCTTGGCTGAATCGTCGAGTTCCTTTAGTCCTTCTTGTTTTCAGCCTTTTCCAGTTGTATCTAGAGTCCCAAACTTCAGATCTAGCCTTCCCTATGTCACGTAAAGTTGCAAACTTTACGTGCACACAAGGCCTCACATGGCCATAACACCAAAACTAATCTTCATACAAGATTTTACTGCATAGAAAGGGATTGAACTGCCTAAAGGAGACAACTTTATGTCATTGGGGACCTAAAGAGGTCCAGATCTGGAACCATATCCTTGTGATAAATCCAGATCAGAGTATGACTCCATTTTGCACCAAAAATGGCCATTTACTTCCAAGAATAGGGATCTAAGTAACTAAAGCTCAAGGTAACGACTTTATACCTCAAGATGGTGGCCAATACAGTGTAGATGTCAGATCTACTGCTTCTCTCATTGCTCCTCCTTCTTCAAGCCCTAAAGTCCTTCACAACCAACCAAAAATCACTCACAAACGCACTTACTCTCACTCAAGAGTGTTCACGACACCAAACTACTTTCTGTAGGGAGTTAAGGTGCTAGGGGAGGCCACAGGACAGTTAATGATCTTTATATAAGGGGTAAACCCTAAAATTAGGGTTTCTTCTCTATAGCTCCAACTCGTCGAGTCGGGCCTCCCGAATCGCCAAGTTGGTCCTGATCCACGCCCATGATTAAATGCCCCTACTTGACGAGTCGTACTCCCAACTCGCCAAGTCCATGCACCAAAACCCTGAAATTAACTAAATCAAATAATACCTGGAATAGGTTTTACATTATACACCCACGATGAACACAAGATCGGTTTGTTTTCATATTCGAGTTTGTTTTTCATTTGTTCATATTCAATGTAACATCCCAAAACTACAAGCCAAAAATTTTGTTTTGAAAATATTATAAAAACTATAACCATCCATAATCAATAAGAAAACTAAGTGTCATGTATCTCAAAATCTCATATCAAATACTGTATAAAAAACAAATGAGAAAATATATGAGAGTCTCAAACAATCCCATGCTGAAAGTTGAGGTGTGTGCGCCATGCGATCATCCCGAGCCTTTCCCTTTGCTAGTAGAAGTACCTGAAACCAAAACTAAAATTCGTAAGCCCGAAGTTTAGTGAGCTCCCCCAAACTACCACATACCATACAAAACACATATAACACATATCGGGCCTTGCCCACTACATCGAGCACCGCCCCGCATCGGACCGA